>NC_090180.1:47374750-47674750 GCF_024679245.1 Pseudorasbora parva
GTGATTATATTTTGACTCCCTGGCCCCGCCCCCGATACAGAGCCTTGAAAGTTGCTCAAAATAAAAAGTCAGATAAAAATGGGTAATAGGAAGCGCAAAGGCGGCGCTGAAAAGGCTAGAATAAAAAAAATAAGAAGGCTCTGGAAACTGGCGCGGCCAAATGTTCTAAGCTGTGCACATTGTTACTCAAAAAAAACAAATGATGACGACGAGGCCGGTAAGTAATTATCCCGTTAAGGTAGTTAGGAGCAGTGCAAGATGCGACCGCGCAAAACAATGCTGTCTGCAAACCACGTTCATGTATCAAACTTTATCTTAGCTCTTCAGCAGCAGCCGCCTCTAGTCCGTTTTGCTGCTAATAGTGAAGAGCAACGCCCAGTGACGTTACCAAGCTCCAGTCATGAGCCCAACACACCAGAATGGGCAGGTAGGATTGTCATTCAGAAGAACTAATAGGAAGAGCCTTGCTCAATGAAAAATGCCCTGAGATAATAATGATGACCTGATGATTCAGCAATACATTAATGAAACTGAGTGACTTGATTTGAAGGCTTTTGTGTTAAGAAATAACTAGACAAGTGAAATGACATAAGAAATTTGTCAAAAAAACAAAAAATCTTTTCTTCATTTCAATGTTTGGATATTTATGAATACGAATACTAAAAAAAAAAAGAGATTGATACTGTCCTGTTATTTATGGTTCTAATAAATCTTCACTGTGAAGCAAAACTTAAGCTACTGTTTTTGCACTGAATTGAACATTTTATTTTTCAAAAATACAAAGATTTATAACTTAAGGCTGTAGAGAATAGTGTACCTTATGCAGATTTATATTCTGAGGTTGGAATCACATTATTTTAATATAGTCTGTTGTGAACTAAAGTGGGCCGGTGTAAGGCATGAAACTCCAGGTCTGAAAATGAGTCTCAATCCGGCCCTGCACACACACACACACACACACACACACACACACACACACACACACACACACAGCCCCTGCCCCTAAACATACTCATTACACACACACACTGCCCCTGCCCCTAAACCTACCCATCACACACACACGCACACAGCCCCAGCCCCTAAACCTAGCCATTACACACACACACACAGCCCCTAAACCTACCCATCACAGATCACACACACACACACACAGTCACACACTGCCCTTGCCCCTAAACCTACCCAATACACACACACACACACACACACTGCCCCTAAACCTACCCATCACACACACACACACAGTCACACACTGCCCTTGCCCCTAAACCTACCCAATACACACACAGCCCCTAAACCTACCCATTACACACACACACTGCCCTTGCCCCTAAACCTACCCATCACACACACACACACACACTCACACACACCTGTGTGAGCAGCATGAACGCGTTGTCCGCCCGCAGGTTCTTCTTGAGGAACTCCACACAGTGGGCCTCCAGGGCCGGGACGGCGTATTTCTTAGCGGTGTAGAGAGTCGTCATCACCGTCTCTGGGCCGATCTGAACTTCATCAGAGTACAGGAACCTGGGGAAAAGCTCATCGTCTACATCTTTCTGGAATTTATATATATATATATATATACATATTAATGAAAACGATCATACTTGAGCAATGAAAGGAACGCCGCAGCTTCTACATCAGGAAGCTCGATCTCTGTGGATGTGGTGGCCATGCCTCCGTTAAACATGGCATCAAAAACTGCACTACCAGCTGCGAGAACAAACCTGGAATAGGAATAGAAATATTACATATATATTTAGGGATGCACCGGTCGACCGGCCCAAAATCGGAACCGGCCGGTTGCCGGTCGCGCGCTAGAAGCAAAAAGGTTTTTTTTTCTTTTCTTGCCGCCGATTTTTTCCGGAAGTGCGCCCACTTGCGCAATCCACAAATGCTTATATCGCAATCATTCGCGAACATGTCACTTGTGTGCAAGTATTTTGCAATATGCGAGCAGGACTGGAAATGCAGAGCTACCTGTCTGAAGCACAGATACCAAGAAGCGAACAGCCGTCGGTGTACTGACACACAAATACGGTGATAGCCGCTTTCCTGCACTCGCTGAAGCTGCGCGAGCTCCTATGCGCCGGGCACGAGCGTAGATCGCGAGCGCTTGTTCAGCTCAGCTTCTCACGCGTTTAGAGAAACGAAACAGACTAACTTGTGAGAAAGCCGAAATGCTTCTGTTAGTAAAAAAGAACATCCATGCACTTTTGAAGTGAAATACTATCAGTTAAGGATGATCATTATTATTTTATTTTACCTTACCTTAATTACATTGACTTAATTTGATGTAGCATCTTTGTTTTCTCGTTGCACTAAACATTATTTGATTTAAACATTTTGGGACAATGTATTTATATACTTTTTTTAAAAAATTTAATTTACTTATTTATTTTAATTTAACTGGTAAAGACTTTTTTCTTTGAACTGAATTTAAAAACAAATGCGGATTTAAGTAAATTCTTTGTTTGGATTGTTGAATGTGTGTTGATTGTGTTGTTTGGATTGCAGAATATGCATATGTTAAAGTTAATAGATAATGTTAATTTTTAAATAGGTTCAACCTAATTTAATTTCCTATTAATTTCAGATTGCAAACTTGTTTTCATTGGCCAAAAGCCAAATTGGCCTATTAAATACCAAATAAACATCTTGTTCATGTATACTTTCTTTATTGTTTGTTGCTTAAAATAAAATAAAATCGGAATCGGCCAGTTTGCTTGGAAAAAAATCGGTATCAGAATCGGCCATGTAAAATCATGATCGGTGCATCCCTATATATATATACAGGGCTCGAAGCTTTTTTTGAAGAGGCAAATGAAAGAGAATTTTACTTGCCCGACGGACAAGCGGATTAAAACACCAATAACAAAAAAAAAACTAGCGAATGAATGCTCATTCATTTAGTGTAAGTGGCGATCGATAGTGGATAAAAGTATAATGTATAATGAACTGACGATAACACGTTCGCGCTGTTGACGCTCGCACAGCCTCTCGAAATGAAATTACAACACACGAGCCCCCCCCCCCCCACGCTGAGAAACTGCTGTAAAGTTTTTAACTTTTTATAGTTGTTTTTTTAATTGTTTTTCTTCAATATACACATGCATGTGTGTGTAATAATGTATATACATAATCATTATACACAGCACACACACAAATATATATATATATATATTAGTAAACACAAACTTTTATTTAATATATAGCTATTAATCTATTTGACAGCACTAAAATATATATTAAAAACAATACATTTATAATACTGTAAGTATATAATAAAAAATATGATTTTATGACAAATATGCACATAACCAGCCAAATCAAAATATGTTAACAGGTAGTTTTTGCCATTAGCTTTGCCTATAATTTATTCAGATTTCACAAAGAAAAAAATGAAAATTGCAAACAAACGCAGAAGTAAAATTTACGGTAATCAGAGTCTGTATCAAGTCTGTCATATCAGCTACATAAAATTATAATGAGATCATAATTGTGTTTGGGATTTTTGTTTTTGTAATCAGGCTCTTAAAATATATATATATATATATATATGGAGAGAGGGTTTTTTTTAATAAATAATATGAATCCCCCCAAATTATAGTGTATAACAGATATTATGATATTTTAATCTACATCCATTTTTTTAAACAAAGTAATATAACAAGAAATACAAACTTGCGATCAAAAAGTCACATGTTTATCGCAAAAAGAATATTTGCTATTGGCTCTCCTGTGCCACGTGACACGTCGCGACGCGAATTAAGAGGCAGCTGGGGAGATATTTTTGACAAATAATGTCTTTAGTTTGAGTCCGTTCCTCACACAAAGCTATCAAATGTCTTCTGGAGACGTGGTGAAATAGCGGATGAGATATATAAGCTACTGTTATGATACTTTTATATCTTTTTAGTAACTTTTAAACTCCAGTCCCCATCCACTTTCACTATACACATGAGAAGGCCGCGTGAACATTCCGCTAAACATCTATATCTAAGTTAGATAAATACAGTTCGGACATGAGGGTGAGTAAATGATGACAGAACTTTAATTTTAATAGTTTGATGCGTGTTTAGTTAATCACCTGTGTGCGGGTATCCGCTGGACTCCCATTCCTTTACCCACTAGAAAGTGAACATCACTTAGTACTTCATTATTGAACAAGAACGCAAATCTCTCTTTAACTGTGCTTTTCGTCGCCTGCCAGTTATAAACGGGCTCCCGGTACACGAGCACGGCAGCTGCGGCCGGGTGTGTGGCCGGTGTCACCACTGCGTTAGACGGGTTTCCTGTCATATTCGAGGCGGGCAGAGCCAGCGGCCCCATCACCGCCGCGGCAGCCGGGACAGAGTTCATCAGATTCGGCGGAGGTCCAGAGGCAACACCGGGGCTTTCCAATCCCGCGGGCCCCGATTGAGGGTTTGAGCGTCTCGTCACGCCATGAGAGCCCCCACCGCCTCCGACGGATCCTCCGTGACTCGCAGCCAAGGCGTAAGGACTGTTACTCGGTTGGCTGTTACCCAAAGGCCCGTGTCCGGAGAAATTTAAACACGGAACTCGACCGCTATTGTCTCCAGTAGCCATCTTGGACTAAGGCGCGCACCCGCTGAATGAGTAAACAAATCACGCGCACTGTCAGTATCCTGTCAGCACACGCGCACAACATCCGGTTTTAAAGGGGAGGATATTCATCCCTTTATTTACTGTATGATTCATCCTCAAGTTGTTCTAAACCTGTATGAGTTTCTTTGTCCTGTTGAACACAATAGCCAACACGGTTTCTGGTCCCCATTGCCTTCCATAGTATTTTTTTCCATACTATGGAAGTGAATGGGGACTAGCAGCAACTTTCTTCAAAGTATCTTCTTTTGTAGAACTCATACAAGTTTTTTAAAACAGCATGAGGGTGAGTAAATGACAATTTTAATTTATGTTATATCCCTTTATGTGCACATGACTGGGGTATATACAGCTCTGGAAAAAATAAAGAGACCACTTTACATGGATTTCTCAATGTAAAGTGATCTCTTAATTTTTTCCAGAGCTGTATATGGACTCCACTAGACCCCTGAAGGTGTGCTGTGGTATCTGGCACCAAGATGTAAGCAGCAGATCCTCTAAGTTGCGAGGTGGGGCCTCCATGGATTGGACTTGTTTGTTCAGCACATCCCACAGATGCTCGATTGGATTGAGATCTGGGGAATCTGGAGGCCAAGTCAACGCCTCAAACTGGTCGTTGTGCTCCTCAAACCATTCCTGAAGCATTTGTGCTTTGTGTCAGGAGCATTATCCTGCTGGAAGAGCCACAGCCACCAGAATACCGTTTCCATGAAAGGCTGAACATGGTCTCAGCAATGCTTAGGTAGGTGGAGCGTGTCAAAGTAACATCCACATGGATGGAGGACCCAAGGTTTCCCAGCAGAACATTGGCCAAAGCATCACACTGCCTCCGCCGGCTCGCCTTCTTCTCATAGTCCATCCTGGGGCCATGTGTTCCTCAGGTAAGCCACACACACACACACACACCCGGCCATCCACGTGATGTAAAAGAACACGTGATTCCTCAGACCAGGCCACCTTCTTTCATTGCTCCGTGGTCCAGTTCTGATGCTCACGTGCCACTGTTGGTGCTTTCGGCAGGGTCAGGGGTCAGAGGTCACCCTGAATGGTCAGCGGCTATGCCGCCCCATACTCCTCAAACTGAGCTGCTCTGTGTATTCTGACAGCTTTCTATCAGAACCAGCATTAACTTCTGGAGCAGTTTGAGCTCCAGTAGCTCGTCTGTTTGATCGGACCCCACGGGCCAGCCTTCGCTCCCCACGTGCATCAATGAGCCTTGGCCGCCCATGACCCTGTGGCCGGTTCTCCACTGGTCCTTCCTTGGAGCACTTTTGATAGATACTGACCACTGCAGACCGGGAACAGCCCACAAGAGCTGCAGTTTTGGAGATGCTCTGACCCAGTCGTCTAGCCGTCACAATCTGGCCAAACTCGCTCAAATCCTTACGCTTGCCCATTTCTCCTGCTTCACACACATCAACTCTGAGGACAAAATTCTCTCTGTATATGCTTCCTCTAAGCTCCATTCTTCAGAAGCATGGTATTGCATATCACTGCTATGCTGATGATCTTCAGTTTTATTTTCCTGTGAGTTTAGATAAAACATGCTCTCTGCATAAAGTACAGGAATGTTAAAATGATATAAAGCTTTGGCTCACAAATAATAATAATAATAATACATTTTATTTATAATGCACTTTATATTAAACAAAATCTCAAAGTGCTACAGAATTAAAAAAACAAAACAATCAACAACAATAAATAAATAAAACAGAAAAATAAAATAAAATAAATTAAACAAGTAGCAAGTCAATTAAAAGCTCTGCTAAAAAGGTGGGTTTTAAGACCACGCTTAAAAGTATCTATAGTCTGTGGAGTCCGCAGGTGGTCAGGGAGAGCAGTCCACAGACTGGGGGCTGCAGAGCAGAAGGCCCGATCCCCCATAGTACGGAGATTGGCTGTGGGAGTTTTGAGGCGATACAGCCAAACAGAGCGGAGGTTACGAGTGGCTGTTTGTGTGGTGAGGAGTTCCTTGAGATAGGAGGGAGCATCACCATGGATGCACTGGTGGGTAAGGAGAGAAATCTTGTACTCGATCCTGAACGACACAGGAAGCCAGTGGAGTGATTTTAGAATGGGGGTGATATGGTCGTATTTGCGCACCCTCATGAGGATCCTAGCAGCGCTGTTCTGAATACACTGCAGCCTCTGGAGATTTTTGCTAGGGATGCCAATAAGGAGCGCATTGCAGTAGTCCATCCTGGAGGAGATAAAGGCATGGACAAGCTTCTCCGCATCTGCCAGTGATAGAATGGGACGAAGTTTGTCAATGTTTCTGAGGTGGAAGAAGGAGGTCTTACACAGGTGTTTGATGTGCGCTTCAAAAGTAAGCTGTGATTCCATTCTGACCCCCAGATTGGTGACTGAAGTGGAAAGAGGAATGACCTGATCAGAGAAAGCAATGCTGGTGATAACGGACTTCTGGACCTGAAGTGGAGTGCCAACTAGGATAGCTTCAGTTTTGGAGCTGTTTAGCTGCAGAAAGTTTTGCTTCATCCACGCCTTTATCTCATCCAGGCAAGTGATCAAAGTGGATGGTGTGAGGTCAGCAGAGGGAGATGAACTTGTCCTAAAGTAAAGTTGAGTGTCATCAGCATAGCAGTGAAAAGAAATCCCATGCCGGTTGATGAGACGGCCAAGGGGGAGCATGTAGAGTATGAACAGGGTGGGTCCGAGCACAGAGCCTTGAGGGACACCGCAGGTGACATTGTGTGACAGGGATGTAGCTTCTCCTAACGCAACATATTCAGTTCTCCCAGTGAGATAAGAAGAAAACCAGTTGTGGACCGAGTCAGAGAGACCAATGGTGGAATGTAAACGGTGAAGGAGGATGTTATGGTCAACTGTATCGAAAGCTGCAGTTAAGTCCAGGAGGATGAGAAGGGATGGGGAACCAGCATCTGCCGCCATCAATAGATCGTTTGTGACCCTGACCAAAGCGGTTTCTGTGCTGTGTCCTGAGCGGAAACCAGACTGAAATTTCTCATAAAGATGGTTATGCTCCAAATGGACCTGAAGCTGTGCAGCAACCACTTTTTCCAGCAACTTAGAGAGGTATGGGAGGTTGGAGATGGGCCTGTAGTTGTCATTAACATCTGGGTCTAAAGTAGGTTTTTTCAGAAGTGGTCTGATGATAGCAGTTTTAAGAGATGAAGGAACATGGCCAGCCTGGAGGGAATTATTAATAATCTTGGTAATAAATGGACTTAAGACACTGAGGTTAGATTTTACCAAGGCTGTAGGAAAAGGATCCAGTGCACAGGTGGATGGTTTCATTTTTCTGATGATGTCCTCAACCTCGAGCTGTGTGATGATGGAGAAGCAGCAGAGATGTTGGAAGGTCCCTGGCTGTGGATCAGCAGACGGGACAGGCAGAGCGGAGGTGCTAGATAGGAGCAAGTGGATGTTGTCTACTTTGTTCCTAAAAAAGGTCATGAACTTATTGCACCTCTCTTCTGTGGCTTCTAAAAAATTACTTTCTCCAATTAAATGAGAGCAAAACTGAGGTTTTGATTGTAGGTTCTGCGACATCACATGCTTTAGGTGGCCAGCTAGGTTCCCTGTCCTTAAAGCTTGATGATCATGTTAAGAGTTTAGGGGTAATTATGGACTCATCCCTAACTTTTAACAGACAGATTGGAGCCGTGGTTAAAGGTTAGCTTTTTTACCCTGAGATCAGTTGCTAAAGTAAAGCATTTTTTATCCAAAAAGGATTTGGAAATTGTGATTCACTCCTTCATCTCATCGAGGTTAGATTATTGCAATGCGTTATATGACTCCCCCAGACTACTTTAGTGCGCATGCAGCTAGTGCAGAATGCAGCGGCAAGGTTTCTAACAGGAGCGAGGAAGAGAGATCATATTACCCCTGTACTGCAATCCTTACATTGGCTCCCCGTGAAATTCCGGATAGATTTTAAAATTCTCTTGTTCGTTTTTAAGGCAGTTTCAGGCCTGGCTCCTCAATACATTAGCGGTCTTCTTATTCCCTACTCTCCCTCTAGAGTTGTTAGGTCCTCGGACCAAAAGTTCTTAAAGGTCCCTCGCTGTAATTTTAAAACGAGAGGAGAGCGCGCTTTTTCCGTGGTAGGTCCGAAACTTTGGAATAGTCTCCCACTTCAAGTGAGGTTAGCTCCTTCAGTTGAAGTTTTTTAGTCGTATTTAAAAACGTATTTATTTTCTTTGGCATTTGAATGCTGAGTTTGCTTGGGTATATGCTACGTTGAATTTTGTTTTAATGTTTTTATTTTATCTCTGTAAAGCACTTTGGGGCAACGGCTGTTGTTTAAAAATGTGCTATATAAATAAAGTTGCTTGCTTGATATATATATATATATATATATATATATATATATATATATATATATATATATATATATATATATATATATATATATATATATATATATATATATATATATATATATATATATATACACACACAGTATAATATACTTAATTTCTCTTGCGTGTAATACCCACATAAACATTGTAGTTTTCAATCCAAATAGAAAAGATAAAATGATCTCAAGTGCATGATTTTGTTTACCTGGCTGATTGCCGCTCTTGTGTCCATGTATTTATGCAAATGTCAAAACACAAAGGCTATTTAACACGATGTGAGATTGAAACGCTTGGAACTCATGAATGAATGTCACGACGCCCCCGTCCGGATGACGGGGGAAGCGCTCCGATGACGTCACGCACTCAAAAACTGCAGTAAAATAAACCTGCCATTAAAATTGTTTGCGAGACATTAGGGAATGCAATATATACGCTTATTGTGTCTCTCCTGCATTTTCACACCCATTTATCCAAAACTATATATATATATATATATATATATATATATATATATATATATATATATATATATATATATATATATATATATATAAATTCTCGTTTTAATTAACGTAGAAACCTCCCATTTATCTGACATCTTCAACCGGGATCCATCTAAAAAAAATAAAAAAAATAAAAATAAAATAAATAAATACGTGAATGCTTCTGCTGTTATATAACGGCAGCGCGTGGGCGTAGCTCTGCATGCGGATGTGCGGGAGTCCCGCGTGCGGGGCAGAGAGAGAAACTCCAGCGCGTGGTGTGATGCTCGTCTGCTTCTCATCACCGTGACGTCACGCTGCTGCGAGCTGTCCGCGCGCCGCTGGTGCTGAAGCAAGATGGCAGTGCGCTGAACGGCTGATAAACTGGGAGCAAAGTGCTTTATGTGAACATTTTCTGTTAGTTAGCCTGTGCGTTTATGCGTTTGCTGTGAGCCATGGCTGTATGTTGAGTGAAGGCGGCTGAATCAAATCACAGCACGTAAACGGACTGTCCCGTGCGGAGGTCGACGCGGCGCGGCGCGATGTCTCTTCTGTGCGTCGGGGGTGAGTGGCAGGCGGTCTTATATTTGCCCTTTGTTTGAAACAAAATGTCCTAATCTTATCATTATGAGTGCCTTACTAAGAGTACCATAAAATCACCATATTAATGGTACTACTTCACAGGATGGCGTGGTATTTTCACAGTACTTTTTACAAATGAGTACCATTGCATTTTGACATGTACCATGGTTGTACATGTAAATGCATGGTATCCTTTATGAAAAAGTGATGATGGAATACCATGGGTCTTTGAAATGGACAATATTATGGTATTCAATAAGCAGGGTAGTGCATGAATACCATGGTACTATTATGGTGCATGTCCAAAAAATGTGGTATGCCATCCCGTGTGCTTTGTATTTCACTTTACCACATTTTGTGGACATGCACCATAATAGTACCGTGGTGTTCATGTATTATCATTTGAAATACCATGTAAAGATATGGTGCATGTACGAAAAAATGTGGTTTTGTATCACACTGTACCACGTTTTTATAAGTGCACCATATCTTTGAATATTATGAATACCATTGGATATCATCGTGCATGTCCAAAAAATGTGGTATAATGAGGTACAAAACACAGTGGCATACCACACATTTTATGCCATTACTATGTTTTGTACTTCATTATACCACATTTTTGGACATGCAACATAATAGTACCATGGTATTCATGCACTATTCCTTGAATTACCAGGTAAAGATATGGTGCATGTCCTAAAATGTAGTATGTCACCACTGTGTATTGTACCTCACTGTACCACACTTTTAACACATGTACCATATCTTTGAATATCATGAATACCATGGTGCATGTCCAAAAAATGTAGTACAATGAGGTATACCGTGTTTTTTTGAACATGCACCCTAATAGTACCATGGTATTCATCCTTTGAATTATGTAAAAATGTGATGCATGTCCAGAAAATGTGGTATACAATCACTGTTTTATAAGGGAATGTTGTTGCATAGATTTACAGGTGTTTTATCATGGCACACATTAAAACAAAGCTTTGTCTTGCTAGTGTTTGCTGCAGTTTTTCAGATGCTTCTTTTTCACCTGTTAATCAACCAAACACGTGTGTATTAGACTATGTTAGAATATTGTAGTATTTTAAGCATATGATAAGTAGGAATGTGTTATTATAAAGCGGTCTGCTCATATTGTTTCGTGCACGGTGGGAAATCTCTGGAGCGGTGTGCGAAATGAGCTCGTGAGGGAATCCTGTGTGTGTGGGTGTGTGTGTGTGTGGGTGTGTGTGTATGAGAGCTTGATGAAACAACATTTCTTGTGGATATCATTCTGGTCACGCTCTGTAGCTGGTGGATTCTTTCAGGGCGTCACGTTTCTTCAGGTTCACCCACATTAGCTATGTAGGTAAAATAAAGATTGATTGACTGGCCAGTTATGATCGGTACCATGCAGGTTTGTTTGTATGTGCCTCAAAAACAACAACCACGTAGACATCATTGCGTGTACATGCTCGGAAAGCAATTTTTGTTCTGTACTGCATGACACGAACTGCATTCAATGCACGTTTAAAAAACAAAAACTGCAATAGCTGGGTCATTGTAATCCAGCATGGCTGATTTTGCTCTAATGCAATGACACGTGGCCGGCTCATTCAGTGCTGCACCAGTGTATAACACACACTATAACACACACACACACACACACACCGGCTGCTCTCTCACTAGTGCTGGTCATCATGAGCACCTCACTAAACCTACCAAGATCATGCCAAAATCCCAAAATCAAATAAACATAATATACATTTTGCATTACACTAATAGGAATGTGTATATATTACACACACACACACATACATATACATGCATTCGCCATAAAAGTATATATGTGTGTATGCATGAATGTACATAACAGGAATAACATTATGACCACTGACAGGTGAAGCGAATAACACTGATGATCTCTTCATCACGGCTCCTGTTAGTGGGTGGGATATATTAGGCAGCAAGTGAACATTTAGTCCTCAGAGTTGATGTGTGTGAAGCAGGAGAAATGGGCAAGCGTAAGGATTTGAGCGAGTTTGGCCAGATTGTCACGGCTAGATGACTGGGTCAGAGCATCTCCAAAACTGCAGCTCTTGTGGGCTGTTCCCGGTCTGCAGTGGTCAGTATCTATCAAAAGTGCTCCAAGGAAGGACCAGTGGAGAACCGGCCACAGGGTCATGGGCGGCCAAGGCTCATTGATGCACGTGGGGAGCGAAGGCTGGCCCGTGTGGTCCGATCAAACAGACGAGCTACTGGAGATCAAACTGCTCCAGAAGTTAATGCTGGTTCTGATAGAAAGGTTGTGGATCGCCGGGTGTGTATGTGTGGCTTACCTGAGGAACACATGGCCCCAGGATGCACTATGGGAAGAAGGCGAGCCGGCGGAGGCAGTGTGATGCTTTGGCCAATGTTCTGCTGGGAAACCTTGGGTCCTCCATCATGTGGATGTTACTTTGACACGCTCCACCTACCTAAGCATTGCTGAGACCATTACCCCTTTCATCTGAAATCAAGTCCCTCGTCTGGGAATTCTGTCTCAATCCACTCTCTCTTTCCTTGCGCAGTAAATCAGGAGCTTTGATTTAGAGGAAGTCCCAGAGTAAAGCCACAGCGACTGCTTGGGAGAAGGGTCATGGGTTTATAGCTCAGAGAGACGACTGAAGCTCTTATTCCTGATGTGCTGTTTGTCATGATAGAGGTGTTAGATCAATGTTCATTACAGGAGAGGGTGTCGAGCATAAAGGGTCATGACTGAATTAAGCTCTTTACTTAAGATGGCAGAAAGACATTGGTATTGTCAGGCCCTGCCTCCACTAAACACATTTGCATATATAACCTTTAACAGTTTGTGTAATGTATTCTAAACACCTCTTATATGAAGCGTTACATAATACCTCACCTTTTTCTGCTCTTATGATGTTTGGTGGTGTTGTTGTCATCCCTCTACGGATGCTGAATGTAGGAGTGTTTTCACACTTATGTAATATTGAAAACGCTTTAGCAGTCAGCATGGGCGGAAAACATCCCACCTCCGGTTTTCAGCCAAACATCTCAGGAAAAGTCTTCACAGTTAGTAATGTGTTTCGATGTTTAAGAGTTGTTTTATTCCTCACAAATAAATGCTTTTTAGGCCACAATGAAATAGACATCACAAATGAGATCTCTCAATTATTTCTCTTAGAGTGCAATGAGATGGAAAGGAAAATGGAGACTTTTGCTGAAGTCTCAGATGTTGCTAGACACCAATCCTGTAATCTCACATTTGTTTCAGAAGACTTAATAATGTCTCAATCTGTGTTCGGATTAGCCAAGATCTCAGAGTCAGCATTCAAAAGTTGGAAATCTCAGTTTAGTGTCAATATGCATTGCAGAGATACAGCCTCGAGAGTCGTTTTGGTGTCATGCTATCAACTTTGTTGATGCGGTATACGTAAATGGTGAAAAATGAAATCCATATCCTTATGCCAGCATTGTCTCACAGCGATTTGACTCAAATTTGGTGAAAATCTGACAAATTGTATGAGTTTGAAAAAGTAGGTTTTTGAAGAAAAACAAAACAGTAGACCGGAAGTTTGGCCGACTATGGCAGAATTAGTATCTATGTTCTCAGCATGACCAAAATAATCTATAAAGACCAGTTTTATTGCAACAGGTTAATTTAATTAAAAGCTATTTTTGTTTATTTCATCATAACTTTTTGAATACCGTCAAGGCATGGTGCCGAAGACACAACGCTTTTGTAAAAAAATATATATTATTGATTAATTCAAAATGGCAGACACCCAAAATGGTCGATATGGGACTATTGGTTAATTGTCGACTCACCATGATGCACCGAATTAAAAAAAATTGTGATTTTTAACTGTTTATAAATTATAAGCAAAAATGTCCAAATGTTTCATATCCCCTGACCACTATGTGGCACTGAGTCAAAACTGTGCAGGTCACCTCAGGACCTGGTTGTCACACACCAAGTTTGGTCAAAATATGCTTAAGCATTGTGGAGATACAGCCTCACGTTGATTTTGCCATGCTCTTCGTTGAATTCGTTCGCACAGTATTCGAGAACGGTTTGGCAAATCATTTTAAATTCTATAACTTTTTGTCGGCATGGCCTGAAGAGGATCTGACTTGAATGTGATAATAATCGGACTAATGGTCTAGGAAAGTTTGAAAAAATCTAATTGTTTTTAAAGAAATACTAAATAGTGGACTGGAAGTTTGTTCAACTATGGCAAAGTTGGTATTTGCGTCCTCGGCATGACCAGAGGAATCTAGGAAGACCCATACCGAGTTTCGTAACGATATGGCAATGGGTTCATAAAGCATTTTACGACAAAATTCAAAATGGCCAATATCCATAATGGCAGATATGGGAAATTGGGTATCAGTCGACTCGGCATGCGGCACTGAATCTTTTACATTTGGCAGACGCTTTTATCCAAAGCGACTTACATTGCATTCAATGTACACATTTTGACATTATTGTCAGTATCTTTTCTTTTTTTTTTTGCAAACCATTTTGAAGTTAAAAGCAAAAATGCCCTTATTTCATATCTGCTGACCACTAGGTGGCACTGTGCCAAAACTGTGCAGGTATCGTCAGGTCGTGGTTGTCATAACACACACCGATCCTGGTCAGAATACGCTAAAGCATTGTGGAGATGCAGCCTCGCATTCATTTTGGTGCTCTCTGTTGAGTTAGTTTGCGCGGTATTGAAGAACTGTTTGACAAATCAACTTGAATTCCATAATATTTTGTCAGCATGGTCTGAAGATGACTTGGTCCAATTTTTGTGAAAATCAGAGCTATGGCTTTCGCGGAGTTTGAAAAAGTAGGTTTTTCGAATTTTGTTTCTAGCCCTAAGGTCGTGTGTCCACCAAAAGGCGCTCTGCTGAAAACACCTCGCTGTGAGCGCTTCAGAGCGTTTTGGCAGGCAGCGTTTTTTCTCCTCAGTTTGAGACTCTGCTTGTATTTATGATACGGAAAATCCACGGAGGTCTTTCTAATTTCACAGGTAGTTTGTTCCTGTATTGATTCTATATAAAATTGTAGATACAATGTAAAGTATTTGCTCTGGCATTTGTTTTAAATCATTTTATTCTGTTATTATTAGCTTGTTGTCATCTGATGACGACACGCAGAATGTGGCAGTTGGTCTGTGTGGTGTTTGTCCCGCCCCTCCTCCACTGTAATTGGACAGCTGGGTGAAAAGTGACAGTGATGAGCGCTGCGTTTTACTCAACGTTGAACATTCTTCAAATCTCGCCGACCGGTGAAAAACGCTGAGCGCTCAGCGCGTGAGTGTGAAATACTCGCTCAGCGCCTCGGTGCGCTCCAGGCGTTCTTAAAACGCGGCGCTCTCTTTGAAAACAATTGAGAACGCCAGCCAGCAGCGTGAAAAAACGCTTTGGTGGACACACGGCCTTACGGTTCAGAAGTTATTAACATAAACATGAGTGCAACTTTGGACAGTTGGTGGCGCTAGAGAGACTGAGTTAGAGATACGAAATTTGCTATGGTGAGAGTTCAGATGAGAGTCTGGGCTAGATTTGAGTGTTCACACTACCTCTGAAGAGGTCTGACCCGGTCACTTGACCCCAATAAAATCTGATTTGGGACACTTTTGCCTGCAGTGTGAACGGGGCCTTATAGACTCGAGTGGAAAAAGAAGAACGCCAACGGAAACAATACAAGTCCGAAATCTCAATATGAACCGTTTTGCGCTGATCCATATTGATTCTATAGCTCTATACTCTTACTTCATGGCATCTGTGACTCGTTTGTGTTTTAGGAGAAACATCTCCATCAATGCTGGAGACATTAATGACGGGAGTTCTCAGTCTCGGCTATAAAGGAGTCATCTGAGCACTAGCATGTTCCCATTCAAGACAACCATTAGATTTTAGAGTGAGTTTATTATTTCTCAATGTGTTCAGACGAACGTCATTATATGAGAACATTTCCAAGCGTTCTTGTGTTTTACAATGCATGCACACACACACACACACACACTTGTGTACTAGATGTGTTCATAGCACTGGATCTGTGAATTGTTTTTAACTCCTTTGCTTGATTTGCGTTCTCCGTCAGCTGGTTGTTTTCCCCTCGGCTGTGGCGAATAAATGGAGCCTGGGAGTCATTGATTACGATGTGTTGTTTGTGGGCAACAGATTCAGCGTTGAATTATTTATATTGGCAGTGATTTATGATTTTGAGCTATTATTAAGCAGCAGTTTCCTGATCTGGCCTCTGCACTGGTCTGTTTTAACTGCGGCTCTCTGTAACTCAGGCATGGCACAGCTTGCTTCCGGTCCGCCCGTCCCAGTTGTTGGGCATTATTTGACTGCTCTTGTTTCCGCTGTGAAGTGGAAAGTTCTCCGTGGCTTTATATAGATTTGGTCTTTGCACAGATGCGGCTCCGCCTGCACCGGGTCGTCATATTTCTGTCGACTGTGCAGATGTAGAGAAGCTTTATCAGAGGATCTATTTATACACGCATCTGGGGACACGTTCAAGTAACCCCTCTATCTATCTATCTATCTATCTATCTATCTATCTATCTATCTATCTATCTATCTATCTATCTATCTATCTATCTATCTATCTATCTATCTATCTATCTATCTATCTATCTATCTATCTATCTATCTATCTATCTATCTATCTATCTATCTATCTATCTATCTATCTATCTATCTATCGTTCTATCGTTCTATCTATCGTTCTATCGTTCTATCTATCGTTCTATCGTTCTATCTATCGTTCTATCTATCGTTCTATCGTTCTATCTATCGTTCTATCGTTCTATCTATCGTTCTAGCTATCGCTCTAGCTATCGTTTTATCGTTCTATCTATCGTTCTATTATTCTGTCTGTATGTTCTGCAATCCATCCATCCATCGTTCTGCCTGTGTCTATTCATCCGTCCATTTATCAGTCCATCCGTCTTTGTCTGTATGTCCGTCCGTCCGTCCATCCATCAGTTCCTCTATTGTTCTGTCCTTCCATCCATCCATCCTTCAATCCATCTATCATTCTGTCCTTTCATCCATCCATCCATCCATCCATCCATCCATCCATCCATCCATCCATCCATCCATCCATCCATCCATCCATCCATCCATCTGTCTGTCTATCTGTCCTTTTGTCCATCCATCCATCCATCCATCCATCCATCCATCCATCCATCCATCCATCGTTCTGTCTGTCTATCTGTCCTTTTGTCCATCCATCCATCCATCCATCCATCCATCCATCCATCCATCCATCCATCCGTTGTTCTGTCTGTCTGTCTCTCTGTCTGTCCATCCTTCCATCCATCATTCTTTGATCCATCCATCATTCTATGATCCATCCATCATTCTATTCCATATATTGTTCTGTCTGTATGTCCATCCATCCTTCCATCCATCTGTCCGTCTGTGTGTCTGTGTAACTCTCGTTCTGTCTGTTTGTCTATCCATCCGCACATCTACTCAAGCACTCTTTCTCAGAGTAAAGCATGAATGAATGTGTGTATTTTTAACTGTAAAACTCCTTGTTTGTTTGTGAGGGATGAAATGAAAGGAAATGTGTGTCCAGTGTGAGAAGAGTCTGATAAATGACATTATGTGCTGTTGGTCAAATAGGGCAGAAAGAAGCGTCCAGGATTCAGTGACACTGGAAGCCCTGGGGAGGAAAACCCAGAAAAGAGACACAACGACTCAGAAGCCAAGAAACAAACATCAAATGAGTCTAATAAGAGCGTTCAATGTTTTACACTGAGGAATTTATCAGCGGATGTGCTGAAACAGAATCAAGAGGCACTGGTTAAAGTTGAAAGTCTTTTTTCTTAACTGTATTGTCTTTGGATGATGGTTCTTGTGTTCCAGGGCTTAAATGTTGGTCTGTTCCTTACACAAAGCTATTTAATATTTTATATCTGTCTTATGGACTACATTGATCATTGACTTTTGTAGCTTTATTTTGCACTGACAGCCTCTGGTCACCGTATGCTTTTATTGTTAAAAAAATTCTCCTTTTGTGTTTCTCAGAAGAAAGGAAGTGACAAAGGTTTGGAATAATCCAACTATTCCCTGTCTGACTTTCTTTATTAATCACAGGCGTAATAGAAATTTCGTTCACATCTCCCACAACACCACAGAGGGCCCTATCAAACCTGCTCTAAAGTCAACAGCGCAGTATTTTTTGTGTTTTTTAAAGGGTGTGTTAGTGATATGAGCCTATAGGGGGAGCACATACACTCTGATGGTGGGTTGATGGATGGAGATAGATGGACTCATTCAGAGACTAGGCACTACCCTTTTGGACCATGCGCCGGGCATGCTGACCATTTTTCCTGTTGTTAAACTAGCAAAAGTGGATGGACGGATAGGTGGATGGATGAATAGATGGACAGGTGGGTGGATGGATGGACGGGTGAGTGGACGGGTGGGTGGATGGATGGATGGACAAATGGGTGGACTGGTGGATGGGTGGACGGACGGGTGGATGGATGGACAAATGGGTGGACGGATGGATGGATGGACGAATGGGTGGATGGATGGATGGACAAATGGGTGGATGGATGGATGGATGGACAAATGGGTGGATGGATGGATGGTCGGACGGGTGGATGGATGGACGGACGGGTGGATGGATGGACAAATGGGTGGACTGGTGGATGGGTGGACGGACGGGTGGATGGATGGACAAATGGGTGGACGGATGGATGGATGGACGAATGGGTGGATGGATGGATGGACAAATGGGTGGATGGATGGATGGAGGGATGGATGGATGGATGTGTGGATGAGTGGATGGATGGACGTATGGATGGATGGATGGATGGATGGGCGGGTAGGTTAATGGATGGACGTGTGGATGGATGGATGGATGGATGGATGGACGTGTGGATGGATGGATAGATGGATGGATGGATGGGTGGGTGGATGGATGGATGGATGGACATGTGGGTGGATGGATGGATGGACATGTGGATGGATGGATGGATGGATGGGCGGGTAGGTTAATGGATGGACGTGTGGATGGATGGATGGATGGATGGATGGATGGATGGACGTGTGGATGGATGGATAGATGGATGGATGGATGGGTGGGTGGATGGATGGATGGATGGATGGACATGTGGGTGGATGGATGGATGGACATGTGGATGAATGGATGGATGGATGGATGGATGGATGGATGGATGGATGGATGGATGGATGGATGGATGGATGGATGGATGGATGGATGGATGGACGTGTGAATGGACAGGTGAATGGATGGATGGATGTGTGGGTGGATGGATGGATGGACGTGTGGATGGATAAACGGATTGATGGATGGACAGGTGGATGGATGGATGGATGTGTGGGTGGATGGATGGATGGACGTGTGGATGGATAAACGGATTGATGGATGGACAGGTGGATGGATGGATGGACGTGTGGGTGAATGGATGGATGGACGTGTGGATGGATGGACGGATGGATGGATGGACGTGTGGATGGACAGGTGGATGGATGGATGGACGTGTGGGTAGGTGGATGGATGGATGGATGGAGATAGATAGACTCATTAAGAGACTAGGCACAACCCTTTTGGACCATGCGCTCAGATCATTAAAATAGAGCTCAGAACTAAGTCCCAATTTGGCAGACATGTTCATGACGCTAAATAATACGTCACAATTTCAAGAAAAACATCGTAGTTTAATCAGTATTTCCGTGTGCTGCGGGTCAAATTGGCTCTGAACATAATATATTGATCATTCTCACAACATCTGCTCAATCGTCATCCTTCTCTCTGATGTCATATCCTGCAGCGCTGACGTGGCTTCTCTCTGGGCCCGAGTGTGTTATTGCTACAGTGAAATTAAACTAATGCCGGCGCTCTCCTCTAAGCTCTAATCTTTTCAAATGGTTTTATTGGCCGGTATTCCAGACAGCAGAGTTTCCGGAACGAATGCAAACGCATCAGAATCACTGCAGATACCGCAACAGCACTATAGGAATGATTACCCAGAATGCAACTCACTTTAGATAAGAGTGAAGATGAAAGACACATGAAGCGTCTATAGAGGCGTGTGTGTGTGTGTGTGTGTGTGTGTGTGTGTGTGTGTGTGTGTGTGTGTGTGGAGTCCGGCTGACTCATGGCTTTAAGACTCTGACTTCCTGTTTTAATGGCCGTTCTGTGGAAGAGGAGTTGGATGGAGGTACGGAGTGGCTTTGAATATTAATGCTCCTCTGCAATGCATGCCATGTGCTACATCAATAATGCAGAGACACACGTCACTTATAATGTTAAGAAATCCTCTCACTTATGTATGGAGAGACTTCTGCTAATCTATAATACATGACTTCTTCTTTTTCTGAATTTACACATCTATTTACAGAATGTCTTAAACTCTTACTCTCACAGGGGGAAAATTCTCTGTCAAAACACAGAAGCATTTTAAGTCTGAAAGTTGTCTTGAAAGAGTTTTGAACACAAACATCACAATCTAGTTTCATTGTGTTCTCATTTTGTTCTGTTTTATTTGCTCATAATTTGATACTAAGCATCTCTCTTCTGTTTGCTATTTTCACAGTGAAGAAGGCCAAGTATGACGGACCCCAGGGTTAGTAAACCAACATCACTCATGATTTCACAGCTTGTGTCTGTCTCATTTGTATTGGACAACTGGTATATGGTATATATTTTTTGTGGATGAAAGGATGGGGTGGGTGGATGGATGAATGGACGTATGATTGATGGTAGGGTGGTTGGACGGATCATGGGTGGGTGGGTGTAAGGATGGATGGATGGATGGATGGATAATGGATGGATGGGTGGAAGGATGGGTCAGTGGGTGGATGGATGGACGGATGATGGATGGATGGATAATGGCTGTCTGGGTGGGTGGATGGACAGATGATGGGTGGGTGGAGGGATCAACTGACAGATGACGGATAGATGGATGGATAATGGATGGGTGGAAGGATGGACGTATGATTGATGGGTGGGTGGATGGATGGATAGATGGGTGGGTGGAAGGATGGGTTGGTGGGTGGACTGACGGATGGATGATTGATTGATGGTAGGTGGATGGATGGATGGGTCGGGGGTTGGATGGATAGACGGATGTATGATTGATGGATGGATGGATGGTGGGTGGGATGGGTGGATGGACAGATGGGTGGATAGACGGACGGATGGACAGATGGTGGGTGGATGGATGGGTGGATGGACAGATGGATGGTGGGTGGGTGTATGGACAGATGGTGGGTGGGTGGATGGACAGATGGATGGGTGGATGGACGGACGGATGGATGGTGGGTGGGTGGGTGGATGGACAGATGGTGGGTGGGTGGATGGATGGATGGATGGATGGGTGAGTGGATGGACGGACGGATGGATGGTGGGTGGATGGATGGACAGATGGTGGGTGGATGGATGGATGGTGGGTGGGTGGATAGACAGATGGTGGACGGATGGATGGATGGTGGGTGGGTGGATGGACAGATGGTGGGTGGATGGATGGATGGATGGGTGAGTGGATGGACGGACAGATGGTGGGTGGATGGATGGACAGATGGTGGGTGGATGGATGGATGGTGGGTGGGTGGATGGACAGATGGTGGGTGGATGGATGGATGGCGGGTTGGTTGATGGACAGATGGTGGGTGGATGGATGGATGGATGGGTGAGTGGATGGACGGACGGATGGATGGTGGGTGGATGGATGGACAGATGGTGGGTGGATGGATGGATGGTGGGTGGGTGGATAGACAGATGGTGGACGGATGGATGGATGGTGGGTGGGTGGATGGACAGATGGTGGGTGGATGGATAGATGGATGGACAGATGGAAGGATGGATGGGTGGATGGACAGATGAATGGGTGGGTGGGTGGGTGGATGGATGGTTGGATGGATGGATGGATGGGTGGATGACAGATGGATGGATGGATGGACAGATGGGTTGATGGATGGATGGATGGATGGATGGATGGATGGATGGATGGATGGATGGATGGATGGATGGATGGATGGATGGACAGATGGGTGGGTGGATGGACAGATGGATGGTGGGTGGGTGGGTGGATGGACAGATGGATGGATGGATGGTGGGTGGGTGAATGGACAGATGGTGGGTGGATGGATGGACAGATGGTGGACGGATGGATGGACAGATGGTGGGTGGATGGATGGGTGGGTGGATGGACAGATGGATGGTGGGTGGATGGACAGATGGATGGGTGGATGGATGGACAGATGGATGGTGGGTGGATGGACGGATGGACAGATGGGTTGATGGATGGATGGATGGATGGTGGGTGGGTAGGTGGGTGTATGAACAGATAGATGGATGGCTGGGTGGATGGATGGGTGGATGGACAGATGGGGGGTGGATGGATGGATGGATGGATGGGTGGATGGACAGATGGATGGTGGGTGGATGGACAGATGGATGGTGGGTGGATGAATGGGTGGATGGACAGATGGACAGATGGGTTGATGGATGGATGGTGGGTGGGTGGGTGTATGAACAGATAGATGGATGGCTGGGTGGATGGATGGGTGGATGGACAGATGGGGGGTGGATGAATGGGTGGATGGACGGACGGATGGATGGATGGGTCGGTGGGTGGGTGGATGGATTTGCATGTTCTTCATCTGTCTCCTCTGACACAATCAAACCCATTATTGGTGAACTCTAAAGTTAAAAGCTGAGTTTAAAATACCAGAGACCCTGTTTATGACTGAGATGTGTTATTCCTTTTGCTCATGCAGAGAAGTTCAACACGTATGTGACTCTGAAGGTTCAGAACGTGAAGAGTACGACTATAGCCGTGCGGGGCAGCCAACCGAGCTGGGAGCAGGACTTCATGTTGTAAGTCTTTCGTATTTCTGCCCTGCTTTCCTCTTCATCTTTCTGTCCTTCTCATCCTGTTGTGTTTGCATATCTTGTATTAATCTAAACACTTTTACTCTAACAGTGCTTGTGCTCTTATTATATATTCCTGCTGTGCTCAGTTGCTCTCTCATAACTCTTGATACCTAAGTCCCTGATTTACCTCAAACCAAATGGAAGAACGAACTGGTGTGACATCATTTAAAACAAAATCTGGCTAAAACGATGTTTGAAACGACCAGAACTTTCCAGAAAAATTTGCTACGGCTGGTAAACACTTTTGAACTATTTGAACTACCATTGGTCCATGGCGATGATGTAATAAGTGGGCGTGGCTCAGAGGCTCCGCCTTCTTTAAAGTGGAAACCGGTTGATTTCTTCTGTTCAGTCTGTTAAGGTCACACTGGAGAGCTGCTTTATAGTGGAAATTAAAGTTGTAAAAAGTGATTTTTGACACGGTTTTTCATGTTCAGCACTGCAAAGCTGCTTTAACCCCCTGGTGCACCAATGCACCATTTAAATTAAAACTTTTTTTTTCCAAATTCAAAATGAATGTACTATTTTAGTTCGTTCATGTTTTTTATTTAATATTTTGTATTTTTAGGGGATTTTATGCTACTAAATTAGATTTTTGCTGTAGTTATAATAGCACATTTTGAGCATAGACCTAAAAATTTAATTTCCAAATTAAACTGTCATAAATCTTGAATGCTTTGGAGCACAAACGGAAGTTTGATCTCTTTTTAACCCTTCTAAGGTATTCAGGGTATTTTTGACATTTGCTAGCTTTTTTTGTTTACATTAAAAAAATACCTTAAATCCCCCAAACACAAATGTAGAATAAAAACATTAATAAGGTGAGGGATATTAAAATATTTTTTTATTACATTGTGTACATCCCAAACAAATAGCTTAGAAGTGTTGGCAGATTATTGCTGTAATCTGTTTATGTATTACGTTTATTGTTATGAAAAATAAAAATAATTTGTTACATTTATATAGCCTAGCGCTTTTCTAGGCACTCAAAGTGCTTTACATAGAAGGGAACAATATAAAAATATTTGATATGATATGTATATTTTCCATAACTGCGAGAAAGTCAAAGCAAAACAATAACAATTAATTAGATAAATAAATCAAAACAATTTGTGTTCCAAATTTGAGGTTGATATCTCCAAAAATGAGCATTCAGTGTGAGTTTGTTTGGGTGCAGTACCAAACGCTTCCACTAGATGAGATTCGTCTCCCATTCATTTCCAATGTGCTCATTTTAGACTGCGAATACAAGTGACTTTTTTTTTCTTATTTAACCTTTTCAAATCGTGCATGATTTTGTTTTGTGTTCCCATAGCAGGTCCCAAAACCTCTTCCAAGTTTTTTTTAACCATTCCGATGAAGTAAAAAAACAACAACAAAAAACCCTTTTACAGCACCAGAGGCTAAACTCTGCAGACCCTGTACCGGGTCCAGAACACGTCATCAATTTGTCATTAAAAGTTTAATAAATATTCAACTCCTAACCTTATATATGGTACCATTTTTAAAGGGATCCCCTGGTGTTGAGACTTGTATGGCTTAATATAACATAAATTATGTCTCATACTGAAATATGTAGTAGAAAACACATGAAAGATCTACGTTATTTCAAAAATCGATTTTATATTTGGACCACGGGCGACGCCATTTTGTTTGCGTTCTAGGTTAATGACGTAGATTGGTTGAACTCGGCAATCAGCTGGCGTTACCCGTAGCTATTTTTACCACAACGCAACTCGAAAATTGTTTCAGACTTAAACAAAACCAATTAATTGCTTTGTAATTGTACTTAAAACACACTCAAACATACATGTGCACACAAACTCACCTACACAAGTCACAAACAGATCGGCGGGCGCGCACACACACCTGACAGACTGCTGTCTCAATCGAGATGTTGGGCTGCTCAGTCTCCACGACAGGGGCTGAATCTGAAATCGACCCCCTATACCCTGAAATAGGGCATTATTTGAAGGGACGGCCATTTGTAGTGTTGTCCGACACCATAGTGGACATGTTCGAGTGCAGTCATTCAGTCTCACGTTCACCGCAATAACGAGTGTACAGCCGATTGACACACAACAGCTGTCCGACTTCACGCACTCGTCTTCATTCACTCCTTCAAGTTGTATTAGTGAACTAAAGTAGGGAATGTTATTCGTGTCTTAAAGATGAAAGTTTAAAGATTGAGGTTTTAATTCACTGAGCTTGTGCTCAAACTTTAATGCACGAACCAACATCATCACCAAAACATCCTGCCCAGGGGCGTAGCCATCTTTTCAGGAGTGAGGGGGACAGACATGTTGTAATACCAATTTTTTTTGGGGACCGATATAATTTATCGCTTCTCTTGCTTTTAATTTGGTAAGATATCAAATACACTGCTGAACAATAACTTCTTATATCTATAATATTTTTCTCCTATATTTTATGCCAATTTTATGATTGGTTTACTACAGACACTAAGTCTCCATAGATTTTATGCAAAGTATAAAAAGTATTGTTGGTTTTGTTTAACTCTGAAACAATTTATGAGGTGCGTTGTGGTAAAAATAGCTACGGGTAGAGCCAGCTGATTGCCGAGTGCAACCATTCTACGTCATCACCCTAGAAGCGCAAACAAAATGGCGCCGTCCATAGTCCAAATACAAAATCGCTTTCATGGGTTTTCTGCTACATAATTCAGCAAGAGACATCGTTTATTTTATATTAAGCCATACAAGTCTTAACACTAGGGGATCCCTTTAAAAGCTTAGAGTCTCTACTTTATACAGTGTAAGGCCGCCCAAATCGTCCCAATGGAGGCTAACGATCGGCGGGTGAAGGTCGCTGCGCGTTCGGTCTTTTCAGCGGGGCAAAGGGGATTTTTTCCAATTTCTCTTTATCTGACTCCATTTAATTATAATTTAGAATTTGGGTTAGAATGCCAATTGGTTATTTGGTCATTCATATTTAATAGTTTAACTACACATTTAATTATTCAGTTTAACCCTTTGTTGAAATTATACCCAACCTGAATAATTCCAGAGCAAGTCAGAATCAATCAAAGTGTAACAATTTAATTAACAGTCAGGTAAATGTATAAAGCCAATTACATAATCAATTCAAAGGTAATCCATATATAACATCAAATACTCTGAAGTAAAGAATGAAATGTATACCTGACTTCTGAAAAACTACATAATGCTGGCTATCTCGAGACATCCAGCATTACGGGCTGACCGGTTTAAAGTGTCAAGCCCTGAGCTCTTTGTAACATTCCCTTAAATACCCAGAAACAAATGCACAAACTCTTTCAAGTGTAAACACAAGTTCACAATGGGAATTTGCATTGATCAAGACTTGTATTGATGTAAAGGCCAAATGGCTGAAAGCCACACCCACCAAACTAAGACAAGATATCTTTAAACTCTTAAAACATTGATTATCTTTTGGTTAACTTCTGTGGAGTTGAGATATTTGTACCAGTCGCACTGAGACATTTCAAACGATATCAAACACATATAATACTGTATCGTGTGAATTGACATTGTAATATAGAGATTCTGGATGCATTTTCAGTGATCTCAGCATGAGAGAGGGAATGAATTGGGGGAGAGGGAGTCAATAGGGAAAGATGTAGATTAGCTGATACTGAGGTAAGACTTGCGTCTCCAGTGGTGTGTGAGGGACAGTTCAGATGTTAATTTCCTTTATTTTCTCAGAGAGTCCTTGTTCTTCATTCAGACATTTCGGCATCTACTAGTTTTTTCAGTCTTACAACAGATATGCATCACTTTGACATTTATTTAACACAAAGTAATTATTTACAATGAATTACCTCATTCAACCCCCCAAATCAGGCAGAAACCAGCAAAAGTGGTGCAGAGAGTTCACAGATATGTTGAACTTGGTCTCAGATGTTTCTTTTAAAATTCCTCCGCACAAATAAAAATATATGCATAAACAGATCAATGGTTTTAGATGGTAGAGATCTACACATATAATCGAATAATCTCTAAAATGAATGTGAATAGCAGCTTAGATCATTTGATCTTGGGTAAATTTGATGAGACTGCAGATTTTGGGATCTTGGCAAATCTGAGATTTGGAGAAACATCTGAAACATCTCCATTACATTTCCTTTCTATGAGCATGAAGTCACGCTTTCATGCGGTCTAGTCTGTTCCCTTTTCTCCCTTCACTGGCTCAGTATCTCCTGTTTGATTGCTTGGCTCTATCGCTGTCATCTTCACTTTATCTCCCTCTTTCTCCAGCTCACTCACTGACTCACTCCCGCGTTCATTCATACATCTCTCTCTCTCGTTCATTGATAGCAGACATCGACTGGTGCAGCACGGCTGTTCTTGCATAACGCGGCTCTGCAGAGAATCTCTGCTCTCCACTACGTGTTCAGAAGAGACTAATACACTGCATACTGTACATACACTATACTGACAGAAGTTTTGGGTCACCTGCCTTTACATGCGCATGAGCTTTAATGCCATCCCATTCTTAATATGGAGTCGGCCCACCCTTTGCAGCTCTAACAGCTTCAGCTCTTCTAGGAAGGCTTTCCTCAAGGTTTAGGAGTGTGTTTATGGGGATTTTTGCCCATTCTTCTAGAAGCTCATTTGTGAGGTCAGGCACTGATGTTGGACGAGAAGGCCTGGCTCTCAGTCTCCGCTCTAATTCATCCCAAAGCTGTTCTATCGGGTTGAGCTCAGGACTCTGTGCAGGCCAGTCAAGTTCCTCCACACCAAACTCCTCATCCATGTCTTTATGGACCAACGCTTTGTGCACTGGAGCGCAGTCATGCTGGGACAGGAAGGGGCCGTCCCCAAACTGATCCCACAAAGTTGGGAGCATGAAATTGTCCAAAATGTCTTGGAGAAACATTGTGTTCCTTTCACTGGAACTAAGAGGCCAAGCCCAACCCCTGAAAAACAACACCACCCCATACCCCCCCCCCTCCACCAAACTTTACACTTGGCACAATGCAGTCAGGCATTTCCCGTTCTCCTGGAAAACACCAAACCCAGACTCGTCCATGGGATTGTCAGACTTAAGCGTGATTGGTCGCTCAGAGAACACGTCTCACTGCTCTAGAGTCCAGTGGCGGCTGCTTCTCTCCACTGCATCCCACGCTTTGCACTGCTCTTGGTGATGTAAGGCTTGGATGAGCTGCTCGGTCATGGAAACCCATTCCACGAAGCTCTCTACGCTGTTCTTGAGCTCATCTGAAGGCCACAGAAGTTTGAAGGTCTGGAGCTATTGACTCTGCAGAAAGTTGGAGACTTCTGCTCACTGTGACCCCAGCATGCGCTGACCCCACTCTATGATTTTACGTGGCCTATCACTTCATGGCTGAGTTGCTGTTGTTCCCAATCGCTTCCACTTTGTTATAATCCCACTAACAGTTGAGCGTGGAATATTTAGTAGTGAGGAAATGTCAGGAATGATTTTATACACCTGGGGCCATGGAATTGATTGAACACCTGAATTCAATGATTTTGAGGGGTGTCCCAATACTTTTGGCTAATATTACTATTATACAGTATAATCAATGTCGTAATGTAATACTACTACTACTCATAATAACAACAATACAATAATTGTTAGAACTTTAAAGGAATAATCATAATTTCTGGGGGAAAACATTTCTTATGGCTCTAGTATTGTAAACAAATTAATGTTGTTTTTTTATAATTATTTATATTAATTCAGTTATTTAGACATGTTTTTGATTAAATCATTAAAATGGAATTCAGAAAAAATAAAATGTAATTTGGGAATAAAATAAAACGGATCTCATAGGGCCCTAAATTCCTAAAGTCGCAAAATGAGTGTCTTGCTGTCAAATACACACAAGATGAGGTCAAAATGCCCATCTAGGCGAGTATTCAGCTAAAGAAAAAGACCCTCTGATGGGTCACTTTTTTTAACTAATTGAAAGGATTAATCTGTATTTCATTTTTACAGTGAAGACTAGTTTATTTGTTCTTTTGTTATATATATTTTTTGACTTTTTTTCTTTTTTTACTGAAAATATAATTGAGCATTTCCGAAAAGTAGATTTTTGTTTGTATATGCTGTCAATTGCATATTGAATCATCAAAAGCGCTAACAGCAGGTCACACTTACAAATAAATCAGAAATCGGAATCAGCCAAGAAAAGTGGCTGATCGGTGAAAGTGCAATCGTGCATCTCTCTTTTTATTCCTCAAATACACATTTGGCCACATTAGAAATAATATTTGTAATATGTGCACTGCAAAAAAATGAATTTCTTACTCAGTATTTTCGTCTTGTTTCTAGTCAAAAAATTCTTACATTTAAGAAACATTTACTAGACAAGTAAAATGTCTTGTTTTGGGGGAAAATAACTCAAAATTACGAGAGTTTTTGCTTAAAATAAGCTAAATAATCTGCCAATGGGGTAAGTAAAATAATGTTGTGTTAAGATTATTTCACTCACCCCATTGGCAGATTATTTCGCTTATTTTAAGCAAAAACTCTCGTAATTTTGAGTTATTTTTCCCCAAAACAAGACAATTACTTTTGCTTGTCTACTAAATACTTCTTTTTTTAAGATTTTTTTGATGTTTAGACTAGAAACAAGACAAAAATACTAAGTACGAAAAGCTTTTCTTTCAGTGTGAATGCACGTAGAACGCCATAGCATCTCAGAAATGTAAGTGTTTAGTATTATCCTCTCTTTTCTCCTCTCATGGTTTTCTTTCTAGCAATGTGTCCTGCTGTTCTGCAAATTAGCTGTGCCATATTTCCCTTGGCCATTTTTTGTTTCCTATTTGTTTCCATTTTGCCGTGATGTGATTATGTAAAGTAGTTTAGTGTATGAAATCCTCTCAGCGTGGTGCCAACAATCAGCCCAGTTGAACAGCAAATGTCTCTGGATAAACATCAAATCTTGACTCCAAATGAGCTCTTCACCCACACGGCTCTCGGTTAGCGCTCCGCTTCACGCCAGGCTTGATGTTGAATAAAAACCTTTTACTTTATACCACAGAACATCTCGTTTTCTTTATGAAGTTTTATCCGTCCCTTTAAACACTTGTTTAGTAGTTTACTCCGTGCTTTGAAGAAAATCTCAGACGCTTTCAATGCATGTTTTTTTTTCTCTGTATTTTTTGCAAACTAAAATAAAACCTATAGCTTTGATTTAATTAATTTCCCCCAAATGATTTTGTCAGATAAACAACACGTTTAGTGTTTTATTCCCTCTTATTTAAAGAGGTGTAGTAACTCATAATGCGCATAAGCATTACATTATTGTTGTAATGTTCACAATATAATAATTTTCTCAAAATCTTGATCTCATAACGTAATAACAATTTTTACATTATGAGAAATGTATTACATTATAAACTCACCAAAACATATTTTTACATTATCATATTTTCATAATTGTAATAACTTTTAAAAAAATATTAATATTCTTTTACAGTAAATTTTTAAAAATATAAATTCAAACTGCTTGCGAAATGCAACAGATTTAAATATTCGTGCAATTATTATTATTATTATTTATTTATTTTTAATAAAAAATAAAGTAATGGTATTCCTTTTATATAGTACATTTTACAATGCTGATAAAATACTGATACTGCTATTATTAATAACAATACTGTAAAATAATAGCAACGCTTTAACAAAAATATAATCATAATAATAATTGCATTAATATTTAAATGTTGCATTTCACAGGTAGTTTGGATTTAGATTTTTAAAAATGTAGTGTAATGAACTGCATTTCCCAGAATCCTTTGCCCAGACTCATTATCCTTAATTAGTTTCAGCTGTTTCTCATTTAGCCTTGTTAACATAGTCTAGGGCTGCAACCGAAACCTGAAATGCTTCCTTCAATGGCCTCAAGCCACGTCTGAATCTGTTTGCTTCACTTCTTGTCTCATGAGATACCTTCATCTGATCGATTTTTGAAGGCAGCATACATGTATCCTTCATTATTTTTGATATCCCACCATCCTGTGCTTTCCATTCAGTGACAGATGAGCTGGGGGGAAAAGATGGCGTCCGAAAGTTGCGTTTGAGGATCAGTTTGTGTGTGAATGTGTTTTTTGTTGTTGTTTTTTTTTAATTTTCCACAAAACTTTTTCCACATATTTTTTCCAGAAAAAATATTTTTCACTTCTGATGTCATTTCTAGCGAGAAATTACTAATGTAGTAATTAAAGGGATACTCCACCGCTTTTAAAATATTAAACATATTAAACTATGTTATTCCCTTAACTAAAACGAGTTGACACACACCTCTCTCGTCTCAGTGTGTGCTCTTAATCTCTCTGACGCGCGGTGACGATCTGATAGCATTTAGCTTAGCCCACTAAGCCCAGTTCATTCACTATGGTACCAAACAGAGATCAAGTTAGAAGCGACCAAACACCTCCACGTTTCCTCTATTTAAATACAGTTACACCAATAGCTGAACGATCAAGTATGGGGACAAAATAAAACGTGGCGCTTTTCATAACAGGTTAAAATGGAACTATAATGTGTGGCGGAATAGCACTTCTGAGAGTACTTTGACTCGGCGCAGTAAAGAGTCCCGGCTGAAAAATCCTCCCTTACATCTCCGCCTATTGACAGAAATGAGAGCGTGCGATGTGAGGGAGGATTTTTCAGCCGGGACTCTTTACTGCGCCGAGTCAAAGTACTCTCAGAAGTGCTCATTCTATGGATTTAGTTTTAATTTAATTTGTTTGAATTAATTTAAAATTGTATTAATTAAGCAGTTTGTAAACATACTCTACTGCTAGATTAAATTGAAATAACTAATTAAACATGAAAATATTATTATGCAATCATTTAACGTCCCCCTTTAGTCATCCCTTAAAACTCATCTTTGATCACCAAAATTACATATTTAAGTCTTTTTTCCTTGAAAAAAAATCTGCATGCCTTAAAATAGCTTGCAAGTAACTCTACACCCTTGCCTCATTTAGTGTACGCGGTTCTATAAATATGCAAATGAGCCCCGCCTCCACTCACTCACAATAGTCACGTGATGATCCAACTCGTTGGTGAAATCAGAAACACCAGCGATTTTAAACCAGTTGACTGATAAATTTGCACATAGTTTGTCTTATAGCATATTAAAAACACCACATAGACATATAAACAACATTAAAAACTTGTTTTTTAACCACAGGACTTTTCTTCTTATATAGAACTTTTCTAGCACAAAAGATTGGATATAGAAGCCCATTGAGCCTTGAGCCACTGCACCTGCATTCATCTTCATCTGATGCTTGCTCTGTCCTTTCATTCTCTCTATTGTTCTGTCTAGTGAGATAAATCGTCTGGATCTGGGTCTCACTGTGGAGGTGTGGAACAAAGGACTGATCTGGGACACCATGGTCGGCTACGTTTGGATCCCACTACAGAACATTCGCCAATCAAATGAGGTCGGTGGGTTTTTATGATGCCAAAATGTCAGTGGTTGATATGAATGCCATTATTGATACCAAAAACAAAAACTAAATTCTGTTTTTAATAAACCCCTTTCGTGTCACTCCCATTTTTAAGAATAGAAAATCCCAATTTAAATGGTTGTATTTCAAGAATGCTTTGGAATATACATAGAGTATGTTTGGAATATATGTTTGGTCTTGTGAAAAACTTTTAAAAAGTTTTAGAAGTTTAAATTTACTGTTAATCAAATGAACTATACTAAATATTTTTATTTTATGTCAAATATATATTTTACAAGTAATTTTTACTATAAAATTACTATAAAATCAATGTCTAACCAAGTTGTGTTCCAAATTTAAAGTTGATATCACAAAAATGAGGTTTTGTTTGGGCCTTTACCAAAAATATCCACCGGGTGTCATCCACATTCCATTGAATTGCACTCTACTGTAACAAATTAACACATTTCTGTCTAAATATCACAAAACAGTCACCAAATATAGATCCTTGAGACCTTTCTGATGATTTGTGTTTCGTCAAAATTAGAAAAGTAATGATTATAAAGTCCGTTTTGATTATAAAGTAAAAGTAAATTATGAAATAAATGTTGTAATATTAAACCTAATACTAGTAATTAGTCGATTATTTTGATGCTTAAACAAGTAATCGGACAATTTATTTTGCGACTTAATCGAGTAATCTCTCAATTATTTTGTCGCTTAAACGAATAATCGGTCGATTATTTTGTCACGTAATCGGTCGCTTATTGTGTCGCTTAAACGGGTGAACATAATTTTTTTTCTTCTTCCCGTTTTCAGTCGATTGTTTTGTCGCTTAACCGAGTACTCAGTTGATTATTTTGATACGTAGTCGGTCGATTATTTTGCCGCCTAAATGGGTGATCGGTCGATTATTTTGCCGCCTAAATGGGTGATTGGTCGATTATTTTGCCGCCTAAATGGGTGATTGGTCGATTATTTTGCCGCCTAAATGGGTGATCGGTCGATTATTTTGCCGCCTAATTGGGTGATCGGTCGATTATTTTGCCGCCTAAATGGGTGATCGGTCGATTATTTTGCCGCCTAAATGGGTGATCGGTCGATTATTTTGCCGCCTAATTAGGTGATCGGTCGATTATTTTGCCGCCTAAATAGGTGATCGGTTGATTATTTTGCTGCCTAAATGGGTGATCGGTCGATTATTTTGCTGCCTAAATGGGTGATCGGTCGATTATTTTGACGCATAATCGGTCGATTATTGTGTTGCTTAAACGTTGATTATTTTTATCCGTAGTCAGTCGATTATTTTGCGCTTAAATGAGTAATCGGACGCTTATTTTGTCGCTTAGATGAGTAATCAGACGATTATTTTTACACGTAATCGGTCTATTATTTTTCCACTTAAACGGGTGATCGGTTGATTCTTTTGACGCATAATCGGCAGATTATTTTGCCGCATAAACGCGTGATTGATTATTTCCCCGCATAAACGAAAAATCAGGCAATTTGTTTTGACGCTTAATTGAGTATTCGGGCGATTATTTTGACACTTAATGGAGCAATCAGTCGATTATTTTATTTTGACAATTAACCGAGTTTTTGAATAATTTATTTTTGTGGTAATAAAAATAGACCTAAGTGACTAAACGACTAAAACAATGAGGCAATCATATTTTGTTCAAAAGCAAGTCATCATATGGTTTTACTGAACAACACTGATAAAATACATAATATAATATACATGATATAATACATAATCAACTTATGTACATTACGTATTATAACAAATGCCTGCCGAGGCCGCCAACTTTGTTGTTGTTTCACGTGATTGTTGTTTAAGCAGATCAAATCCTTGTAAACAACATTTAATTCAAATGCCCGCTTAATTTTTTATATTTGGCCACTACTTTAAGACAGAAATGCTACAGACACTGAATTCTTGAACGACACATGTAAACTCTTCACAATGAACTGTTTGCATATTTATAAACATATTGACGTATTCTCCTGTGTTGGCGTATGTTAATAAGCCATTTATGTTACAAATCTAATAAATTGGCGCACATTGCATTCCCAGATGAACGCTATAAAGCAACCCAAACTCACAGCATATGCAGAGATGGAGTTTGAGATGCTCCACGCATGTAAAAAAAAAATGTTTCTCTTATGATATTGTGGGAGAAACCTTGCAGACAGTTTCTTCTCAAAGCAATATATGAGCAATACATGTGCTCTGTGGAGAGATCAGACTTTAAATGAAACTTAAAAGAGATGATAGTTGGTGTGATGTCAGATAAGGGGAAGTGAAGGTCACGTTATGTGGCAGTGTTTGATTAGATCTGGTGCAGACACAGGAAACACTGCTGGATTTATGGCCTCAGTTACTCAGACCTCCTCATGCACGCCTGTCCTGTTACGTAAGCCAGTGCTTGCTTTATTTAAAGTCAGCGGTTTTATTGAGACGCTTGCTTTCATGTCGCATTTTATATATGACCCTGAGTTTTTCCTCATGCTTTCATAACGTAGCTTGAATAATATATCATCTGCTCTCAATTATGAATGAGGGTTTTTTTCTCTCAGCCTCTGACATTTTGGTGTTTGTGTGATTTATGCACTGTAAAAAAATAAATAAAAAATAAGTTACCTGGTTGCCTTAATTTTGAGTTAATTGAAATAAAAAATTTGAGTTAATACAATGAACATTTTTGAGAATGGACAACGTTTATTCAAATATTAATCAAAGATTTTGTAAGCATATTGGGTCATTGAGTGTGTTTTATTTGTGATGACGCAGTAAAACATGCCAAATTGGGCATTTCATGATTTATCACATTTTTTGTGGTTCAGATACAATAATATTCTGAGTTTCTATTTATTAAACCAATTTCCGTCATTGTATCAACTCAAATTTTTAATTTCAATAAACTCAAACTTTTAAGGTGTGCTATTTTTGTTTGTTGGGCTGTACAATTTGTCCAATGGCAAAAAAAAAAAAGATGATGATTATTACTTTTTAAAATTATAATAGCTATTATTGTAGTTTTTATGTGACAATTTATATAATATTTTTACCAATATTATTATTAAATAAAAATATAAAACAACTTAAATATTTCACTGTGAATTAAAAAAATCTAGTATTTATATTAATAATAAAAATAATAATAAAACCTTAAAAATCACAACACTGTAAAAAATGTAGAAAAAAGTTACCTGGTTGCCTTAAAATTTTAGTCCGTTGAAATTAAAATATTGAGTTAATACAATTAACATTTTTCGGGATTCGACAACCTTTATTAAAATATTATTAAAAGATTTTGTTAGCATATTGGGGAATTGTGTGTTTTATTTCTGACGACTCAGTGAAACATGCCAAATTATGCTATTTTCATGATTTATCAATTTTTTTATGTGGTTCAGATACAATAATATTTTGAGTTTCTATTTATTAAACAAATTTCCTTCATTGTATCAACTCAATTTTTTTATTTCAATAAACTGAAAATTTTAAGGCAACCAGGTTACTTACTTTTTTAAGTTAAACCAACAAAAAACAACAAAAAGGTTTTACAGTGTGTAAAAGATTAGTTGTTTATGTCTTCAAATCAGTATCTGCATATGTCAGATCTGTTTCAGTTCATTAATGTTTGCCTGAGAAATAACTGAATAAGACATTTATATATTACTTTTCGACCTCAAGAGCGATTTATGTGCAATAAACGCCGACCTCAGAGCGCAGCCAATCATTTGAGCCGCCTTGGATGATGTCACAGGCGAGAGAAACCGAATGAGTCATCAGATATCAGAAGGCGATTGTCCCCAACGGCATTGAGGGAAATAAAGTCAGTGCACTGAGGTTAACAGCCCCAGCTCTCTGAGGCGTGTGTGAGGAGGAGACTCGCTGAAAGGTTAATGGGCTTCTATTCAACTTTTCAATTAAACGAGCCGATTGCTTTAAAGGCATCCGCTGATGCATTCCTGCAGAAAGGACCTACTTCTGACGGGTTTAACTGGTTGGATGACCTTAAATTCAGTTTTAGTCTGATTTGAGCTAAAAGAGCAGAATTTGGTTGGACTTAAACAAGAGTTTGTCAAATACGATCATGAGTTCTCTGCGGTCGGCCAAAAAGTCTGGAATAATCTTCCTCTCCACAATAGATCAGCTCCATCTATAGCCAATTTTAAACCACTATTTAAGACTTTTTTCTTTTTTTGTAGCTTTTAATGCACAGTTTGCATTTCTTGGTCTGAGTTAATTAGTTGATTCAGATGATTAGGTTAATAGCTAAGCTCGCACCAGTGTGGGCTCGGCAGAAGTGCGCATCGAGGGCGCATAACGGCCGCAAAGGGGGCGCTCGCGAGCACCCTTCTGAGACGTAAAATGGGACATCCAGCGGTCTTATGGACTTAACGGACGCGCGCACGCAACGGCCATTGTAAGTCCACAAGATCGAAAGTGCACATGAAGTGTGCCATTTGGGGCAGGGCCAAAGTCGTCGAAATGTCATACACTAGAAAGTAAGGTTCATAGTGTGTAGTCAAAGACTTTAGATACACAAAGACAGTGCACTCACATTACTTTGAATGAAAGAAAGTGCACATGCAATATGGCGGAATAAGCCCCGCCTTCTAAATAAAACAGCCAATCGCTGATTGGTAATATCTGTTAGAAGCTTTGTTTAGCGTAGTTTAAGTGCATAGTGTATTAATAATATGTCATTTGAGCTATAAACTGTGTGTAGATGTGTAACGCGTGCGTGTGTGTGTGTGTGTGTGTGTGTGTGTGTGTGTGTGTGTGTGTGTGTGTGTGTGTGTGTGTGTGTGTGTGTGTGTGTGTGTGTGTGTGTGTCAGGAAGGACCAGGGGAATGGCTGACTCTGGACTCTCAGGTCATAATGGCGGATAATGAAATCTGTGGCACCAAAGATCCCACATGCCACTGTTTGCTTCTGGACACGCGCTTCGAACTGCCACTGGGTGAGCTCACACTCATGTGTCAGAAATCATGTTAGGTCGGAATATTTAAAAGTTCAAAGTATCATGCAAGAGACCGGTCTATTGAGGAGGATGCATCGATTAAACAATTATTAAATAGGAATATTCAAAGGATCGGAGTCATCAAGCCGGAGAAATAGCAAATCGGGCATGGCGCGATCGCGACTGGCTTTTAAAGGGAAAGGGAGATGAGACTCTGATTGGTTTATTGCATGTTATGCCCAAAACACACCCATGACATATTAGCAGTCCCACACGAAATCTGCAGAAAATTCAGCAGATTTCATTTTAGTGAGAGAGTGATATTTTAAAATGTCGCAAATAAAATTGACCACAGAGGAGTTAAAGAGAGGTCACTTGTCAACAACAAGAAATAACTTATTTATAGCTATTACAAATAGTTAATTTATTTACTTCAGTAGGTATTTATTTATTTTGCTTTATTGTTGAATGATATGAAATTGTGGTCATTTAGTGAATGGTCTACAATATAATTGATAAATCAATATTTTCTCCATCTTTTAGTGAATGTAGCCTGGAGAGAGATCAAGCTTTGTTTAAAAAAAAAAAAAAAAAAAAAAATATATATATATATATATATATATATAATATTTGGATTTGTATTGTAAACCTTAAATAAAAGTTAAGAAGTGAATATTTTATATTTTATTTGTAATGCTTTGTTCCAATATTTTTAGATCTTTTTAACACATTTCAAACCATTCCGCATAATTCGGCAGATTTAAAAAAAACAATCAGCACAGAAATCACAAAATAATTGGGTTTAATAATGCTCCTGATTATTAGGAGACCAGGGACGACCCTTTTGGATCATGTGCTGGGAGCGCAGACCATTTTCCCCCTCATTAAACTAGCAAAAGTGGATTCGGACTCGCCCTTAGTGCACCTGCGCTTAGACCACGCACTCAGATCCTTAAAATAGAAGATTAAATGCTGTTTTTGGGCGTGATTGTAACAATAGTTCTGATTAAAGACATAGAAAGCCTTTAAAAATAGGCTATTAAGAGATAACATTGTAAATTTAACAGAGATAAAGTAATTGCAATTACACACAATGTTTTTGATTGTCTTACTTCCGCTTTTAAAATGGGTCTCTGAATGGCAAAGGCTGCCTCTGACGAGACCCACGCCAGGGTTCGGATGGCATTCACTTTTATTCAAATGAACCGCACCAGAGTTTGTTAATATTGATTGGAAACTGGACTTAACTCTGTTACTGATTACTTTTTCCCTCAGACATCCCGGAAGAAGAGGCTCGATACTGGGCAAAGAAACTGGAGCAGCTCAATGCCATGCGGGACCAGGATGTGAGTCGGTCCTCCATGTGCTGACAAAAGCCCAAAGCCTTTAAATGAACATTAGATTCACTGTGGCTTTGCACTTTTAGAATCAATAGTGTCTGTAGAGCAACCACTGTATGGTTATCGTTATTTTTATCGTTATAGTTATTATCTTTATTGTTATAGTTATCTTTAACGTTATAGTTATCTTTAACGTTATAGTTATTATCTTTATCGTTATAGTTATTTTTATCGTTATAGTTATCTTCATTGTTATAGTTATCTTTAACGATAAAGATAACAACTATAACGTTAAAGATAATAACTATAACGTTAAAGATAACTATAACGATAAAGATAATAACTATAACGTTAAAGATACCTATAACGTTAAAGATAACTATAACGGTAAAGATAATAACTATAACGATAAAGATAATAACTATAACGTTAAAAATAACTATGACGATAAAGATAATAGCTATAACGTTAAAGATAACTATAACGGTAAAGATAATAACTATAACGTTAAAGATAACTAACGGTAAAGATACCTATAACGTTAAAGATAATAACTGTAACGTTAAAGATAATAACTATAACAATAAGGATAACGATAAAGATAATAACTATAACGTTAAAGATAACTATAACGTTAAAGATAACTATGACGATAAAGATAATAGCTATAACGTTAAAGATAACTATAACGTTAAAGATAACTATAACGTTAAAAATAACTATGACGATAAAGATAATAGCTATAACGTTAAAGATAACTATGACGATAAAGATAATAGCTATAACGTTAAAGATAACTATAACGTTAAAAATAACTATGACGATAAAGATAATAGCTATAACGTTAAAGATAACTATAACGTTAAAAATAACTATGACGATAAAGATAATAGCTATAACGTTAAAGATAACTAACGGTAAAGATACCTATAACGATAAAGATAATAACTGTAACGTTAACAATAACTATAACAATAAGGATAACGATAAAGATAATAACTATAACGATAAAGATAACTATATTGTTATAGTTATCTTTATCATTTTAGTTATTTATCTTTATCATTATAGTTATCTTTATAGTTATTATCAATATAGTTATGTTTATCAATATAGTTGTTATCTTTATCGTTATTGTTATTATCTTTATCATTATAGTTATAGCTATCGTTATAGTTATTATCTTTGTTATAGTTATCGTTATATTTACCATTATAGTTATCGTTATATTTATTATCTTTATTGTTATAGTTATCATTATAGTTATTTTTTTCACAATGCATTGTGGAAAATGTATAATGGACATACATTTACCTTCTCTACATTTAAAGCTGCCTATGTAGGCTGTGAATGATAAGTGTCTCCTTGTGCTGCAGTATTCCTATCAGGAGGCTCAGGAGAGGCCGCTGTCTGCTCCTGGAACCCAGTGCTGTGAGTTTGAGCTTCTACAAATGCATGAAAGCTTAAAGGGACAGATTTGCAAAATACAAATCAAGTCATCATTTACTCACCCTGGGGCGTAAATTGCGGGGGGGTCGGGGGGAGAGAACCCCCCAAATGGGGGTTGTCCCACCCTATAAACCATGCTGAGTATTGTAAATAATATAATGATATATACTTAAAATAAATGTGTAAGTAGTAAAACAATACAAATGCTAATGAACCCAAAATTCAAGCAACCCGCCCCAGAATTGGCGCTAATTCTAAACCGAAAGTATAAGCGCACGGCCGCACTGTCAGATCTGTGTTCGGGTTTTACTCAATATTTTAATAAGTGGCAGATCAGAGGGCTTGCTCCAGTTAAATATCTTAGTATAAAATACTATGTGGAGGACTCAAGATAATTTAATAATTATAATATGACTGCGTGGTGAACCTTACGGAAACAACGCTTTCTGCTGTTGGTCAGATAAAATGACAGAGAGAATTAGATCATTTTTAAGTGCACTAAAACACCAAATAAGTACAAATGTTTTTTTGTTTTTTTGTGGTAAACATATGCTAACCAGTACGATTTTGGCTGTATTATTTGTGTCCTCTTCAAAAATTTCTCTTGAGAAATTTTGTTTATTGCCCCCCCCAACTTTTATATGAAATGTACGCCCCTGCACTCACCCTGGTGTTGTTCTAATGCCCGTTGTTCTTCTTTGGACCACAAAAGGAGATTTTTTTACAAAAATGTCCCGCTCGCACTCATCCATATAACGGCAGTGAATAGAGACCAGCATTAAGCTTTTAAAAAATGAAAAAATTTGTGACACATGACATATTCCAAATGTTCTGGAGGTTTACGATATGAAATTTAATGTATTACTTAAAGAAAATACTTGGCAGAAAAACAACACCAGGGTGGGTAAATGATGAGTTGATTTTCATTTTAGGCTGAACTGTCCCTGTAAATCCTCATGAAATTAGCCAAAATATTTAATTTCCCCTCTAAAATCTAAATATTTTCGGGCAAATATTAGTAAATATTGCAAAAACTTAATAAGTGATTGAATTTAATTGAAATTTATGAATGGAACATTTTGTGGAAATCTATTGTTTTAGTATAATTAATACATTATTATCATTTTTGTTAATGGTATATATTAATGAGTTAAATGTCTATATTGATTTTTATTTATTTATTCTGGTTATTTAATATGTTATTTAATATTGATATACTATTATATTTTTGTTCTTATTTTGAATTAGGTTGTATTTTAATATTTTCTGTTTTCACAGTTAAAGTTCTGGTAATATTTTATTTTTGCTTTGTTTTTTAAATGTCTATATAGTTTTTAATTACATTTTATTGATTTAGTTTTAGTTATTTTGGTTATTTTGATATGCTTTTATATTTTTTGTTATTATTTTGAGCTAGAAATTCTATTTTATATTTTCTGTTTTCACAGTTACATTTTTTATTAATTTTGTTGTTTTTCTCATTTAAAAAAAGTAAATAGTTTTTATATAGACGTAGTTATTTTATTTATTAGTTGTGGTTAATTCAGTTTTAGCTATTTTAATACTTGTTTTCCTTTATCATTGATATACTTGATGAATACTTTTTTTAATATTTTGAATTGGATTTTATTTTTGTTTCACTTTATTTTTAGTTATTTTTAATAATGTTGTTGTTTTTGCCTTTATATAAATAGATTAGTTTTTATTTATTAGTTTTAGTTATGTTAGTACTTCCAGTTAAACTAAACAAAAATTAGAAATGTCAAAAAGCTGAAATAAAATAAGTTTATTTAATTTTTTTTTTTTTATCTGATGGCCATTATTGAGAGCATTAGATCAGATCAGATTCAGATTTTACACATAAATCGGATCATATTCACAGTTCTGAGCATCTAAACCACTAAGTACAGTAGCGGTTCAGTTCTTCCCGTATGTGTGTCACTGCTAATGTGATTTATGAATGATGGTAATGACGGAAGTACCGCAGAAAGCTGAATGAGCAGCAGTGTGCATGAATGAAGCTCTGACTTACTGTGACTTACCCTCTTAGACAGACACACACACACACACACACACACACACACACACTCTCTCCTTGAGTGCTGCTGATGCAGCTCCCAAGGGGGCGGGGCTAGACTGTGTGACTCACTCATTGGCTGAGCCATGCAGCTGGGAATCATCACTGGATGGCAGCCAATAGCACATCACCTTAATCACAGAACTCTGAGTCATCACAACGATCCGAGAGGAAGAGACACAGACCGAGTTTGTGACAAAGTGACAAAAATACGCTTTGAGAAATTAGTTCCCATTAAGCTAAAGGTCATAAGATGCGATTTTCTTGTTTTCCTTTCTCTTTAGTGTGTTATGAGGCTGTTTGTGCATGTATAAGATCTGCAGTTACAAAGCTCAAAACCTAAAGAGATATAAGTTTAGGCTCAGCCACACCTTCCTAAAACACTTCATTCAAACGGCCCACGAATCTACATCAGTTTCATAACACCGCCCAAATGTATAGGCGTCACTTTTATTCTCGCTGTAGTATTGTTGTCGCCGGCGTGAGTAAAAAGAGGACACAATTAGAAAACAGAGCTTGAGCTTTAGTTATAACTATGCTAGACCGTTTCTACGTCTTTGTCGTTTTACTAGCCTGTAGGGGTGGGCGCATCGATAGGAAGTATCGATATATCGATACTGATGTGAACATCAAAAAGTATCGATACTCAAATAAAAATATCGATACTAGGGTGTGTTTTTTCCCCCCCAGTATTTTTATTTATTTAAAACTATTATTTTATGCATACAATACGAATAACCTATGTTGTCAAATAGTTGTGTAGTATAGGACTATTTTCCTGCTCATCTGAACCAGGATCTGAACGCACGCAAATTCTGCAAGACAGAACCAATCGATCACAGAGAGGCCGTTCGCTTACTAATGACACTGTATTCAAACAGAGCTGCGTTTCCCAAAACTATCATAACAAACCACTGATAATTTTGAAAACACAGCCCAGAAAAATGCTCATCAGAAAACAGAAAACATACACTCACCTAAAGGATTATTAGGAACACCTGTTCAATTTCTCATTAATGCAATTATCTAATCAACCAATCACATGACAGTTCTTCAGTGCATTTAGGGGTGTGGTCCTGGTCAAGACAATCTCCTGAACTCCAAACTGAATGTCAGAATGGAAAAGAAAGGCGATTTAAGCCGTTTTGAGCGTGGCATGGTTGTTGGTGCCAGACGGGCCGGTCTGAGTATTTCACAATCTGCTCAGTTACTGGGATTTACACACACAACCATTTCTAGGGTTTACAAAGAATGGTGTGAAAAGGGAAGAGCATCCAGTATGCAGCAGTCCTGTGGGAGAAAATGCCTTGTTGATGCTCGAGGTCAGAGGAGAATGGGCCGACTGATTCAAGCTGATAGAAGAGCAACTTTGACTGAAATAACCACTCGTTACAACCGAGGTATGCAGCAAAGCATTTGTGAAGCCACAACACACACAACCTTGAGGCGGATGGGCTACAACAGCAGAAGACCCCACCGGGACCACTCATCTTCACTACAAATAGGAAAAAGAGGCGACAATTTGCACAAGCTCACCAAAATTGGACAGTTGAAGACTGGAGAAATGTTGCCTGGTCTGATGAATCTCGATTTCTGTTGAGACGTTCAGATGGTAGAGTCAGAATTTGGCGTAAACAGAATGAGAACATGGATCCATCATGCCTTGTTACCACTGTGCAGGCTGGTGGTGGTGGTGTAATGGTGTGGGGGATGTTTTCTTGGCACACTTTAGGCCCCTTAGTGCCGATTGGGCATCGTTTAAATGCCACGGCCGACCTGAGCATTGTTTCTGACCATGTCCATCCCTTAATGACCACCATGTGCCCATCCTCTGATGGCTACTTCCAGCAGGATAATGCACCATGTCACAAAGCTCAATTTCAAATTGGTTTCTTGAACATGACATTGAGTTGACTGAACTAAAATGGCCGCCACAGTCTCCAGATCTCAACCCAATAGAGCATCTTTGGGATGTGGTGGAACGGGAGCTTCGTGCCCTGGATGTGTATCCCACAAAATCTCCATCAACTGCAAGATGCTCTCCTATCAATATGGGCCAACATTTCTAAAGAATGCTTTCAGCAGCTTGTTGATCAATGCCACGGAGAATTAAGGCAGTTCTGAAGGGGAAAGGGTCAAACACAGTATGAGTGTGTGCTCCTAATAATCCTTTAGGGGGGGTGTAAATACTCACCATGTCAAATCATGACAACAATGTGCTAATTCATGTTACCAACATGTTATCAAAATGCTAAATCATGCTAGCAATTTGAAACCTGCTCATTCACGTTATGTTAGATTGTTAAAGCATGCTAGCAACATGTTAACTTAGTAGCAATGTGCTAAAACACATTAACAACATGACAAACTTGCTAGGAAGCTTCTAACATGTTCAAACTTTCAGTGGAAAACAGTGTCGCTTAAACAGCCCGTAAAACAAATCCGAAAATAATGTATGAATTATGTTTTTGTGGTAACATTTTGTGTTCTGTTAATGTTTGTTCATAACTTTGAGTTGTTTGAATGTTGTGCTTGAGAACGCTCCAGCGTAGAGAAGGAGTGTGTTAGACATGAGCAGTGCATTATGGGTAATTCTCTCTTCTCTTGTCTCTCACAGGTAACTGGTGGGGAGACCAGCAGAGTGAGTTTTCATATCTGTCATCATGAGCTCATTAATCTGACATCTGCTTTCATATTCAGCGTTACATAAGTCAGCTATCACCAGGGTGGATTTACTCACTCAATGAGCATTTCAAGCTCGATAAACACACACACACACACACACACACACACACACACACACTCTCTCTCTCTCTCTCTTTCTCTCACACACACATACTCGATGTACTGTTACGGTTTTGTTTTTCACATTGACAGATATTCCACAAATAAACCGCTTAATTTGCCTTTAGTGTGTGAGTGTGTGAGTGTGAGTGTGATGGGTAGGTTTAGGGGCAGGGAAAGTGTGTGTGTGTGTGTGATTGGTAGGTGTAAGGGCAGTGTGTGTGTGTGGTGAGTAGGTTTAGGGGCAGGGGCAGTGTGTGTGTGAGGGGTAGGTTTGGGGCAGTGTGTGTGTGTGTGTGTGTGTGTGTGTGTGTGTGTGAGTGATGGGTAGGTTTAGGGGCAGTGTGTGTGTGTGTGTGTGTGTGTGATGGGTAGGTTTAGGGTGTGTGTGTGTGTGTGTGTGTGTGTGTGTGTGTGTGTGTGTGTGTGTGTGTGTGTGTGTGTGTGTGTGTGTGTGTGTGTGTGTGTGTGTGTGTGTGTGTGTGTGTGTGTGTGTGTGTGTGATGGGTAGGTTTTGTGTGTGTGTGTGTGTGTGTATGTGATTGGTAGGTTTAGGGTATAGTGTGTGTGTGTGTGTGTGTGTGTGTGTGTGTGTGTGTGTGTGTGTGTGTGATGGGTAGGTTTAGGGCCAGGGGCAGGTGTAGGGGGATAGAATGTACAGTGTAAAATCCATCATGCCTATGGAAAGTCCCCACAATTCACAAAAACACAACGTGTGTGTGTTTGTGTATAGATAATGATCCAGACAGCGCAATGGATGACCGAGACAGTGATTACCGCAGTGAGACCAGTAACAGCATCCCACCTCCGTTCTACTCCACATCTCAGCCCAACGCCTCTGTCCACCAGTATCCCATGAGCCACCAGCACCGCAATCCCCGCGGATCCTACTCGCGCTCCATCAACACCTGTGACCTGGACTACGACCATCCCAGAGGCATCAGGTGAGGGAAAGAGAAGCACGGCCATTTTATAGCCATTTACCCGTCATGTGGTGGTCAGTAAACATGGGTGGGCGGTACTAGGTTAAAGGGTTAGTTCAGCCAAAAATGAAATGTCTGTCATTAACTCCTCTCCCTAATGTCGCTCCACACCCGTAAGACCTCCGTTCATCTTCACACACAGTTTAAGATATTTTATATTTAGTCCGAGAGCGTATGCAAGTGTATGCACACTATACTGTCCATGTCCAGAAAGGGAATAAAAACATCATCAAAGACTCAAAGACTCATAATCATACTCTGTTCTGCATACAAAAATCTCACTGGAATGGATTATTACAATTAATGGCAAAATAAATGTTTGAAAATGTAAATTGATATGACCTACTGACACACAATTACAAAATATATAAATAACTGGCTCAAAAACATTTGGGGGGGGGGGGGGATACTAACATGCCTAAGACTTTTGCACAGTACTGTATATGTATGCGTTTTTTAATATATAAATATAATAATATTACACGCAATATTATATAAACACAAAACTTTAAGGTTAGATGCTCAGTTAATTTATTTGACAGCACTTTTTTTATAAATATACTCACAGTTTATAAATATATTTATTTATTTTTTCTCAAATAAAGAAAAAACATAATAAGACTGGGAAAAAAAATTGCCCCTTGAAGTAAGTTTTATAATTTATTTTGGTGTTTTAAAGTTGTTTACAACATACACTCACCTAAAGGATTATTAGGACACCTGTTCAATTTCTCATTAATGCAATCACCTAATCAGCCAATCACATGGCAGTTGCTTCACTGCATTTAGGGGTGTGGTCCTGGTCAAGACAATCTCCTGAACTCCAAACTGAATGTCAGAATGGGAAAGAAAGGTGATTTAAGCCGTTTTGAGCGTGGCATGGTTGTTGGTGCCAGACGGGCCGGTCTGAGTATTTCACAATCTGCTCAGTTACTGGGATTTACACACACAACCATTTCTAGGGTTTACAGAGAATGGTGTGAAAAGGGAAGAGCATCCAGTATGCAGCAGTCCTGTGGGAGAAAATGCCTTGTTGATGCTCGAGGTCAGAGGAGAATGGGCCGACTGATTCAAGCTGATAGAAGAGCAACTTTGACTGAAATAACCACTCGTTACAACCGAGGTATGCAGCAAAGCATCTGTGAAGCCACAACACACACAACCTTGAGGAGGATGGGCTACAATTTACACAAGCTCATTTCTAAAGAATACTTCAGCAGCTTGTTGATCAATGCCACGTAGAATTAAGGCAGTTCTGAAGGGGAAAGGGGTCAAACACAGTATAAGTGTGTGCTCCTAATAATCCTTTAGGGGAGTGTATATTTTGCATATATTTCAAACATGTTTTTGCGAAACATTTGTTTTTCTGTCTGGTTAAACTCATTCGTTCATCACTCGTGAAACAATCATGACACCGACACAGCATGAGCGAGAGAAGGTGTTTCTCAGCAGGTGTGTCTCTTTCTTGCTCTCCGGTTTTTCTTTAATGGACTCATTCATCATGTCTGAGCGGCGTGGCTCTTATCGTCTTCTTTTTTTCTGATACTATTTTTTCCCTCCTCCTGGCAAAGACCTTTAAATTCGACTGTCTCTCTTTGTTTCTCTTCCATTATTCAACAAGACGAGTTTTCATTGATTTATAAAAAGACTTGACATCAGCGTGCCTTTGCTTGAGGGCTCGATGGATTCTCCTGTTTCCCTGTTAGGAATTAGAAAAGCAGAAGTTGTCCTAACTAGTGCTGCACTTCTTACTTAGTATTTTTGTCTTGTTTCTAGTCCAAACATCTAAAAATTCCTAAAACAAGAAGTATTTACTGGACAAGCAAAAGTAATTGTCTTGTTTTGGGAAAAATAGCTAAAAATGAAGAGAGCTTTTGCTTAAAATAAGCAAAATAATCTTAAAATAACATTATTTAACTTACCCCACTGGCAGATTATTGTGCTTATTTTAAGCAGAAACTCTCAATTTTGAGTAACTTTTTCCCCAAAACAAGACAATAATTTTTACTTGTCTAGCAAATGTTTCTTAATGTAAGAATTTTTAGATATTTAGACTAGAAACAAGACAAACATACTAAGTAAGAAATGCATTTTTTGCAGTGCTGTAGTACTGGAGACCGGTCTTGGTCTCGAGACCATTTTTTGAAGGCCAAAATATTAAATGTCATGAATGTATATTGACTGAGAAATCCACTATTTTGCAGAGGGAGGTTTGACAAAATGACATTTTTCAAGTTTTGGAACCAAATTACAGGAGTGTAAACATTACTTTAGAAAGACGACATCATCCTTATTTTATTTTTACACAGAGATTGGTAGGTGTATTAGTCAAATCTGTTGACTTTAGCAATCTTTGTTTCATTATATGCCAATGGTGACCATTCAAAAATGAGGGGAAAAAGCACTTCTTGTGTTTTTTGCCCCAGGTTTGCTTGCCTGTAACTAGAGAAGTTTTAAAAATATCTTAAAATCCTTTTAGATTGTTTTTTGAACAAATGTTTTTTATTGGCATCTTTATTTTGAAGGCCCAATATGGTTCAATCCCAGAGATCTGAAGATCGTAATGCGGCTCCATGAGTAAATTGGTAAATTGTACACATTTTCAGTGGTCAAAAACCAAATGTGGGTCACTTTGCATACAGATGATACTTTTGTATTTTAAAGAGGAAAATGTGAAGAAAAAATTATGTTGAAACTAGAAATGTGTATTGTTTTTTCTATCAACATAATTGTGCCATAATGATTATTTTTACAAAGGTTGTGTGCCTGTAACTCTAAAAAAATATTAAAGGTAGCCCAATATGATTTTAGATTCTGGTTCTTTACAAACTTTTCTTTTGATATCTTAATTTTCAAGGCCCTCTGGTTAGTTCCCAGAGATATGGGGATTTCAATGCGGCTCCATGTTCAACACTGCAAACAATTCTTCAAATATATTATTTTTTAAAACGTATTTAGTTTTTTTCTTGTTTCCAGTCCAAATATCTAAATATTCTTAAATCAAGATGCATTTATTAGATAAGTAAAATAAGATATTTTTGCTTGTTTTCTGGGGGGAAATATAAAATTAAGTGAGTTTTTGCTTAAAACAAGCTAAATTATCTGCCAATGGGGTGAGGAAAATAATCTATCTATTTCTGTTTGGGACGGAAACAAGAAACAAGTTTTCAAACAGAAATAAGATTATTTTTCTCACCCCACTGGCAGATAATTTTGCCTGTTTTAAGCAAAAACTCACTTCATTTTGATTTGATTTTCCAAAAACAAGACAAAATATCTTATGTCGTATTACTTATCTAGTAAATGCATCTTGATTGTTTAATGCAATTGTTAGATATTTAGACTAGAAACGAGACAAAATTAGTAAGAAGAGCATTTTTTGCGGTGTATTTGTTGAATTTTATCCATTTTCAATGGTCAAAAACCAAATGCGGGTCACTTTACACACAGCTGATACTATTGGAAAGGAGGTCGTAAAAAAAGTCAAAAAAGCCTTAAATTAGAATTTTAAAAAGCTTGCAGATACCCTGAACAATGGCCAAAATGTTTGCAAAAAAACGTGTGTAGGTTTCAGTCACACACTGAGGTGTTTTCTTGTTCTGCCTAATCTTTGATTCCCTCTTTGTCCTTTTCCAGTCCGACCGGGAGCTATGCATCTTCAGCCGAGCTTAGCCATTGTAGTTCTCAACTGAGCGAAGAGTTCGGTGAGCGAGAACTTTACGACGAGAACGACTCGTACCATTCCTGCCATTCGTCTGTGTCCTACAGCAAGGGTTCGCCTGACTGGGACGAGACCCAGGGGGTGTATAGCGACGATTGCGCCTACAGTAAGGACGGAGGCGAAGAAGGTGCTATATATGAGGAAGACGATGGGGATCTATATGCAGAGGAGGTGGACATGTACGAGGGTGAGGAGGACAACTACGTGGAAGAAGAAATGTATCCGCTGGACGAGAACCAAGAGCTTCCTTTCACTCCTACTCCATCCAGCATCGCCCCAACATTGGACGTCCCATCAAGACCTCCTCTGGAGAAACAGGCCTCGCTTCACCAACAACAACCGTCTCAGAACGCCAGCCAACCTCCAGTTCAACCGGCCAATCAGACTCAGCCCCAAACTCCAGCCAAACCCCTAAACCAGCACGTTCCCGCCCCCCAGCGACAACAACCGCCACCCCAACCACAATCCTCAGGCCCGATCCCTTCAGTTCAATCTTTCTTCGCCATGGCTAAGCCATTGACTGCCGTTTTTGGGTTGGGTGGATCTACTCCTTCACCACCTCCTGCACCAACAGCTCAATCCCAAATTCAACCTGCAACAACACAACCCCAACCTCCAATGCCCCAACCTCCCGTCCCTGCCGCCCAACAGATTCCTCCAACTACAAACAAATCCCCTGAGCTTCCCATTGCGGTGCCCATAACCAACTCCAAACCTTCTGCACCAGAACTCAAACCTCCAACCCCAACAGACGAGAAACTGCCCATAGAGCCAGAGCCCCCAATGATGGAGGAACCTCCACTTCAAGAAGATGACTTCCCCATGGAAGAGTCTCCAATAGAGGAAATAAAGATGGAGAGCCCCCCTGCATCTCCTCCTTTTGAAGAGGAGGAACCAGCTCCAGAACCGGAGAGGTATCAACAACATCTCACCCTTGGTTTCTCAGAACTGTGGGATACTATAGTTTATGTATAGGTATATCTTGATGAAGAGACTGTACAACCATCCAACCACCCAATCGATTCCCCATAGAGAAAATCAAGTCCCGCCCGCCCTGCAGTTTTTCTTGTTCCAGAAGCCATTTCACGTAATATATATACACATCACAATAGGAAAGAAAAGATTACTGGTAATGCTGATTGATTAGTCTTGGTAAAGATAACACTGTTGAAAAAAAAAAGCTTCTGAAAACAAGACTGTGGTGGTCTTAACTGGTTTCCCAGCATGGCCAACTGGTGTTTTTACCTATTTTAGATGATCAGCCAGCTTGACTCTCAGCTTGGCCTGCTAAAACAAGCAAATTGGATAATTTAAAGGCTGTTTTTTTTTAAACATTGGACCTGGATTTATTAGTCGACCAGATGACCAGACTCAAAAGTTCCCAAAACCCCTTTAAAACCAGCAAATCAGATTAGCTTGGCCAGATAAAATGAGCAAACCACATAAATTGGATAATTTAAAAGCTGTTTTAAGGATATTTCACCTGGTTTAGATAGTTAGATCAGATGACCAGACTGATAAGTGTCCAAACCCCTTTAAAACCAGCAAGCTAGATCAGCTTGACCAGCTAAAATGAGTAAACCACATTTCAGTCAGGACCACTTTGAGAATGAAATTTATTGACAATCTTTGATTTGGCGAAAGGCTTAGGCCAAAGATGCTCGAGCTGCCATAGCATGAGATACATCCTTGAAACATAATCCCCCAGCCTTCATAATAACCAAAAGTTTCTTAGCATATATTACAGGAAAAGATACAATGGTAACAATAGAGTTCTGTACAGAATCCAATACTCGATAATGACGATAATAGGAGGTAAAGGGGTGGAGGTGGGTGTAAATGTCTGTGCAACAGACTGAGGAACATGAGTTTGAAGGAGCTTAAATACTATAATTGATTAGAGTAGGGGGTGTAACAAATCAGCTGAGCGTCAGCTGATAACGTTTAGCGATCAGTGGTCTGCCTGAACTACGCTTGAATTCCATTCAATCACTCAAGCTCCATTTGTTGGGTAATTTAAAAGCTGTTTTGAGGATATTTGACCTGGTTTAGATAGTTAGACCAGCTGATTGTTGTCCAAAAAATCCTTTAAAAACCAGATCAGCTTGGCGAGCTAAAATGAGCAAACCACGTTTGTTGGATGATTTAAAAGTTGTTTTTAGGATATTTGACCTGGTTTAAATAGTTGACCAGCTTGACCACACTGATAAGTACCCAAAAACTCTTTAAAACCAGCAAATCAGGTCAGCTTGGCCAGCTAAAATGAGAGAACCCACATTTATTGGATAACTTATAAGCTGTTTTGAGGATATTTGACCTGATTTAGATAGACCAGCTGATAAGTGCCAAAAACTCCTTTAAAACCAGCAAACCAGATCAGCTAAAATGAGCAAACCACATCTATTGGATGATTTATAAGCTGTTTTTATTATATTGTACCTGGTTTAGATAGTCAACCAGAATGACTCCTCTAGCTTGGTCAGCTAGAACAAGCAAATTGGATGATTTAAAAGCTGTTTTGGGATATTTCACTTGGTTTAGATAGTTGACCAGCTTTACCAGGCTGATAAGTGCCCAAAACCCCTTTAAAACCAGCACGCCAGACCAGCACTACCAGCGAAAATGCACAAAAAAAAATTTATTACGCTGCTTTTTCAGGATATTTAAGCAAGCTAGTGTGGTTGCATCTAATACTGTTAGATTAATTTTGGATTATACATGCGAATGATCTTGATTGTCTATGCAGTGAATCGGTGATGGAGGAGCCGAAGGAGCCGGTGGACCCGGCGGTCAGAGCTAAAGAGAACTGGCTTCGACTCTTCGAGAAGGTCCGACGACAGTTGCAGGAGGTGAGGCAGTTCACTAGACTGTTGAAAGTCTCATTTCTGTGCAAATACCGGGAGTAAGAACTGACCTAATTTACTTTCTGAATACATGTTCCTGGAGTTATTGTGAGCAGTTTAATGCATGTTATTCAAGAGAAAATAGATGCTCGTCTTTCCACTTCGAGCCTCCACAATTCACTGCAAACTCGCATTCATTTCCTGTCATTCACAAACATAAATAAGCACTATTTATTTTTAAGCCTCCACACGTTTTCTGCTCTATGCTTATGATGCGATGAAACACCATGCACTCTAACGGCTGTCATGATTATTTTGCAGTTTGCAACGTCCTCTTTGCTTGTTTTTTCTGTTGACTCTTTATCCTTTGTTGTCTGTTTGTATCCCGCCGTTTTCTCGTCTTTCCAGTCTCTTTTCATTGCTTTAGCGATTTGCATGTTCACTCAGATGACCCATGATGGGACGAGACTGTCAGGTGGGTCCGGTGTTGGTTGTGTGAACGTTTTGTGGTGGTTTTGTGTAAGTTGTTTTGATACTCTATATTGCCAAAAGTATTGGGCCGCCCCTCCAAATCACTGAGTTCAGCTGTTCGATCACTTCATGGCCACAGGTGTATAACTCCAGCTCTCGGCCTGCAGACGCTTCTACACACATTAGTGAAAGAATGGGTCGCTCTCAGGAGCTCAGTGAACTCAAGCGTGGGGCCGTGATAGGTTGACACCTGTGCAATAAGTCCATTCCTGACATTTCCTCACTACTAAATATTCCACGCTCAACTGTTAGTGGGATTATAACAAAGTGGAAGCGATTGGGAACAACAGCAACTCAGCCATGAAGTGATAGGCCACGTAAAATCATAGAGTGGGGTCAACGCATGCTGGGGTCACAGTGCGCAGAAGTTGCCAACTTTCTGCAGAGTCAATAGCTCCAGACCTCCAAACTTCTGTGTCCTTCAGATGAGCTCAAGAACAGCGTTGAGAGCTTCATGGAATGGGTTTCCATGGCCGAGCAGCTTATCCAAGCCTTACATTACCATGAGCAATGCAAAGCGTGGGATGCAGTGGAGAGAAGCAGCCGCCACTGGACTCTAGAGCAGTGAGACGTGTTCTCTGAGCGACCAATCACGCTTAAGTCTGACAATCCCATGGACGAGTCTTGGTTTGGCGGTTGCCAGGAGAACGGGACTCCCCTGACTGAATTGTGCCAAGTGTAAAGTTTGGTGGAGGGGGGATTGTGGGGTGGGTTTGTTTTTCAGGGGTTAGGCTTGGCCTCTTAGTTCCAGTGAAAGGAACTCTTAATGCTTCAGCATACCAAGACATTTTGGACAATTTCATGCTCCCAACTTTGTGGGATCAGTGTGGGGACGGCCTTTTCCTGTCCCAGCATGACTGCGCTCCAGTGCACAAAGCGTCGGTCCATAAAGACATGGATGAGGAGTTCGGTGTGAAGGAACTTGACTGGCCTGCACAGAGTCCTGAGCTCTACCCGATAGAACAGCTTTGGGATGAATTAGAGCGGAGACTGAGAGCCAGGCCTTCTCGTCCAACATCAGTGCCTGACCTCACAAATGAGCTTCTAGAAGAATGGGCAAAAATCCCCATAAACACACTCCTAAACCTTGAGGAAAGCCTTCCCAGAAGAGCTGAAGCTGTTAGAGCTGCAAAGGGTGGGCAGACTCCATATTAAACCCTAATGGGAGGGCATTAAAGCTCATGCGCATGTAAAGGCAGGCGACCCAAAACTTTTGGCAATATAAGCTGACTGATGTAACATAGTTGCAGAAAGGCCCTTAGACTCTATAAAATATAAGGGTTTGCTGCATGACATGGGTGTTTTTTTGTTACAATGTCATCAACAAAACAATTGAAATAAAGGAAGGAAATAAAACAAGTTTATTTTTTATATCTTAGTTAAGGTTTATTTTATATTCAGTGGTTATGGTTTTGGTTTTATTTAATGATAATAACCCTGGTTTGTTGCCATGTTTGTGATCAAACTTTGATCAAAGTCAGTCATCTAATAAAACTGATCAAGTGTTTCTCTTTCTGTCTTTCCCTCAGGCACGAGGAGAGACTCAGTCTCTGTGGTTTGGTAAAGGAGGGTAAGTCAAACCTAAGCCTGATCTCCAGTAGATCTGCTGTCACTGCAAACATTGACTTAAGCCCTATTCGCACGGGATTAGTATTATCTGGGGACCTCTGAGATTTAGAAATAACTCCCACATCTGAGTTTTGCGTGGCAGATTCGCACGGGATAAGCAAAGCCTGTGATTTTACTCGAATTTACTGACTTATCTCCCGGATATGATGTCAAGACTTGTAAATGTTTTTTCGTTATAGATATAGCTGTATGAAATCATAAACTGGCATCAATATCGTTTCATTATTTCATAGTAATAAACATAGTTTCGTTTAGTTAGAGAACAGACGCTACAATTAAAAACTGACCTGAGCTCAGACCGGCGGCAGGAGTCAGATTTCATTCATCACGAGTGAGAAGCTGACGATATACGGCGGGAGATTCAGTTTCAATGCTAAATATAAAAGTGCCCATTTAAGCAAGCTTGTCTTTGTACTGTAATGTTATGTTTTTCATTAAGAATAGTATTGATATTAATATTAAGCACACCATTCAAGCAATTTGCTCCGAAATTGGTTCTCATTCTAAAGTGAAAGTATCCGTGCGGGAATTCATAACGGTGCGCATTATGAAAGCAGCCTCTGATCCGCCTAATCCTGGCCAAATCACAGAGATGTTGATTCGCACTGGACTAATATTATCACAGGACCTCGGTGTTCGGCCATGTCTGTAATTTGTAAAGTTAAAATTCCCCCGCAAATAATCTACAATATTTCGCCGAACACGAGGTCCTGTGATAGTAGTCCCGTGCGAATCGGCATCTCTGTGATTTGGCCAGGATTAGGCGGATCGGATATAGTTTTTGTTTCCTGTCCGCATTTCTATCTTCATCTTTCACGAAGAATGGAGGCTGCTTTCATAATGCGCACCGTTATGAATTCCCGCAAAGATTATACTTTCACTTTAGAATGAGAACCAATTTGGGAGCAAATTACTTGAATGGTGTGGTTAATATTAACATCAATACTATTCTTAAAGGAGTACTTCAGCGCTGGGAAGATGAATCTGTATTTAAACTGGGTCATTAATGTAGTAAAAATGTGAAATTATTTTTGAATTTGGTGCCTTCTAGACTGAGAAAAGACAGAAAATGTATTTTTGTCTCATGGGGATGAAAGACTACAATTCCCAGAATGCTTCGCTGCCCTGTGAGGCCATTCCCAAAGCCACCGCTACTGGATTACTGTCACTGAGATGGAGAAGACACTACAATTAAAAACTGAACGTGTGTGTTCAATAATGAGTGAGTCGCCGCGCGAGTATCACAGCACTGAGCACTAACTGCAGGAGTGAGATAAATGAGCTGATGAGCTCTCGTGATGAGAGCTGAGGTAATCGCGACTACACTCGCGGCATACATTCTCAACGCGAGTTCAGTCCGGCACGTTTCAGTTCATGCCTTTGCAAGCTTAACTTTCATAGAAATTAATTTCAGAAGTTAAAAGACTTCCATTGCTCAGCATAGCTCTGTTTAAATGAGTGCCTGAGCTGAGCTGAGCTGTGAGTGTGATCTCCATCCTCACGCACGGGATCAAAACATGAGGAAATGGCTCCCTCTGCTGGCTGTAGTCTTTAGCCTTTGGCCAAACATTCCTCCTATGATGCAAATATCGTCAATTTGCATCATAGGAGGAATTTTTCCAGAAATAAAATGCATAAATCTCTCGTCTCAGGGAGATATGAGAGGGGAAAGTACATTTATTTGAATATACTCCAGGGTTTCTACTGATACAAAGCCATATGCTAATCGCTGAAGTAACCCTTTAATGAAAAACATAACATTACAGTACAAAGACAAGCTCGCTTAAATGGGCACTTTTATATTTAGCTTTGAAACTGAATCTCCCGCCGTATATCGTCAGCTTCTCACTCGTGATGAATGAAATCTGACTCCTGCCGCCGGTCTGAGCTCAGGTCAGTTTTTAATTGTAGCGTCTGTTCTCTAACTGAACGAAACCATTTTTATTACTATAAAACTATCAAAACGATATCGATACATATGACTGTTTATGATGAATCACAGGCTTTGCTTATCCCGTGCGAATCTGCCACGCAAAACTCAGATGTGGGAGTTTCTGAATCTCAGAGGTCCCCAGATAATACTAATCTGGTGTGAATAGGGCTTTATACTGACCATTAGTTAAGTGGACATGGAGTTCATCTAATGACATACACAGTTTTACCGCCATATTGAGTGCATGTGACACTGGGAACGAGAGAGGATCTTGTGCTAATGATGGGCACTTTCCAAAGAGGCTTCGTTAAGCTTTGTTATCTTTGCAAATCATTTGTTTTGAACCAGTGATTTGCCAAAGCCACACGATTTCAATGAACAAGTAAACATGACTGTTACATCATAACATTTTTGAAACAGCAAACATCGAGGAAGGGGAATTATTGTCATGCTGCGTTATGCTTGTGTTTGGTTGTGAAGGATGGGCGGAGCGCTGTACAGCATCGACAGCATGCCGGACCTGAGGAAGAGGAAGACCGTTCCTCTGGTCAGAGATCTGGTGAGAAACCTGCAGCCGTTTGTGCTTCAGCTGCTCTGGGTTCAGTTCAGTGGAGCTCTGATAGAGGGCGCTACTTCACTGGTCTTATGATCCGGACGAACAAAACTACAAAAAAATCACATCGACTTTCATAAAGGGATCAATTTTTAAGTGTTTAGGCTTCATTTACAAAGTATGCATCTGTCTGTCTGTCTGTCTGTCTGTCTATCTATCCCTCTATCTGTTTATCCATCCATCTGTCTGTCTGTCTGTCTGTCTGTCTATCTATCCCTCTATCTGTTTATCCATCCATCCATCCATCTGTCTGTCTATCCCTCTATCAGTTTATCCATCCGTCTATCTATCTATCTATCTATCTATCTATCTATCTATCTATCTATCTATCTATCTATCTATCTATCTATCTATCTATCTGTCTGTCTGTCTGTCTGTCTGTCTGTCTGTCTGTCTGTCTGTCTGTCTGTCTGTCTGTCTGTCTATCTATCCCTCTATCTGTTTATCCATCCATCCATCCATCTGTCTGTCTATCCCTCTATCAGTTTATCCATCCGTCTATCTATCTATCTATCTATCTATCTATCTATCTATCTATCTATCTATCTATCTATCTATCTATCTATCTATCTATCTATCTATCTGTCTGTCTGTCTGTCTGTCTGTCTGTCTGTCTGTCTGTCTGTCTGTCTGTCTGTCTATCCCTCTATCAGTTTATCCATCCATCTATCTATCTATCTATCTATCTATCTATCTATCTATCTATCTATCTATCTATCTATCTATCTATCTATCTGTCTGTCTGTCTGTCTGTCTGTCTGTCTGTCTGTCTATCCCTCTATCTGTTTATCCATCCATCCGTCTGTCTATCCCTCTATCAGTTTATCCATCCGTCTATCTATCTATCTATCTATCTATCTATCTATCTATCTATCTGTCTGTCTGTCTGTCTGTCTGTCTGTCTGTCTGTCTGTCTGTCTGTCTGTCTGTCTGTCTATCTATCTATCTGTTTATCTGTCTGTCTGTCTGTCTGTCTATCTATCTGTTTATCCATCCATCCATCCATCCATCTATCTGTCCGTTTATCCATCCCTCTATCCATCTATCCCTCCGTCCGTCCGTCTGTCTGTTTTCTGATAGACTGTATTGCCTTCAAACTCTTTGTCTTTGTCAAGCCACCATCAAAGTTTGTCTTCATGAACTTTATCTAGATGTATTTATTTATTTTTGCAGTGCAGTCATAATATACCGCAGAACTCAGAAGAATAGAAATCTTAAGAAGAATTAAGAAGTCTTAAATTAAGAAGTCCCAGATTACCTATTAAACAAACTCAGATTAACTATTAAAACGTTTTAATTGTATATGTTTCTCAGTGTTTTATTTGGACGAATTCTTGCAGGTTGTAAAGCCTGTGCGTGTTTTACTGTCTGTTTGAGTTGTGAAAGCTCATTTAAATGTGAGTAACACAGTCCTCTATCTTGTTTTCTTTGCTTCTGCTGTCTGGATTCAGGCCATGGTAAGGATTTGTTCTAATCATTGTGTATAACAGCAGCGTTGGTGTCTTGTTAAATCTGAGACTTTGTTGAGATCTCTTCTGCAATGCTCGATGAGACGCATGTGAGATTACTGTGTGTGTTTCTATTAGGGAAACATCTGATCTGTGTGTGTGTGTGTGTGTGTGTGTGTGTGTGTGTGTGTGTGTGTGTGTGTGTGTGTGTGTGTGTGTGTGTGTGTGTGTGATGTTTCAGTCTCTCGTGCAGAACTCTCGTAAGGCCGGCATCACGTCCGCTATGGCCTCCAGCACACTCAACAACGAGGAGCTGGTGAGTGATTCAGCTTCACCGATCTCTGTTAAAGATGCATTTGGTCACTCGTTTACCTGAAGCACCGCATTCTGAACCCTGAGACGAAAGCACTGTTTGAGTAAAACTAGGACTAAAACTAAAGTTCAGGACCCATCACTATATAAGTCGTTATTTCGATTTTTTGCGCACAAACTCTTCTCTTGTCTTCATCAATGATTGTAGAGCCGCTGTAGTGAGATGGGCTTTGTATCGACGTCTTTAGTGCCTTTATGGGTCTTGAGAGAGGAAATTACATTGGTGTCAATGAAGGCCTTTCTGAGCCATCGGATTTCAACACTAATATCTTCATCTGTGTGTGAAGATGAGCGGAGGTCTGACGGCTGGCCAACCACAGGAGGAATTAATGACACAATTTACATTTTTGGCTGAACTAACCCTTTAATCCCTGTCCGGGAAACACAGACGAATACACTGCAAAAAAATGCTTTTTTTAATTAGTATTTTTGTCTTGTTTCTAGTCCAAACATCAAAACAAGAAACATTTACTAGACAAGCAAAAGTAATTGTCTTGGTTTGGGAAAAAATAACTCAAAATGAAGAGAGTTTTTACTTAAAATAAACTAAATAATCTGCCAGTGGGGTAAAATAAATAATCTTGTTTTCTGTTTGAATTAAGATTATTTTTCTCACCCCATTGGCAGATTATTTAGTTTATTTTAAGCAAAAACTCTCTTCATTTTGAGTTATTTTTTCCCAAAACAATTACTTTTGCTTGTCTAGTAAATACTTTTTGTTTTAAGAATTTTCTAGTCTAGTGTTTGGACTCGAAACAAGAAAAAAATACTGAGTAAAAAAGCATTTTTTTGCAGTGAGTGATATTCCAAAGGTATCTGTAATTGTTTGATGTATTCTGTTTATGTTGAGAAAATCAAAATAAAGTGAGAAAAAAAAAGGTGACCGAGAGAAGTAAACTTTGGGAGGAATAACACTAACGCAGTGCTTGTGCTCCTGTAGAAGAGTCACGTGTATAAGAAGACTCTGCAGGCTCTGATCTACCCCATCTCCTGCACCACTCCGCATAACTTCGAGGTTTGGACGGCCACTACGCCCACATACTGCTACGAGTGTGAGGGTCTGCTGTGGGGCATCGCGCGCCAGGGCATGCGCTGCTCCGAGTGCGGGGTCAAATGTCACGACAAGTGCCAGGACCTGCTCAACGCCGACTGTCTGCAGAGTGAGTGTTATAAAGTTCATAGAAATGGGAAGGAGGCGGGAACCGGCAAACGTTCAACACACTTTAATTCAAAATAAACAAAACGAAAGTAAACCGCGGGCAGCCCCTCACGGACGACTGCCTGCGCACATACAACAAACCATAAACAAAACTCAACGTAAAGTCCAGGGGCCTGTTCTTCAAACGTCGCTAACTCGGTTAGCTGGATTTGATTGTTGACGATTTGTCTTGATCTCGGATTGTTTTGTTCTTCGAAGCTCATCCTGGACTTGCTGTCATAGCAACAGGTCCGTCAGCTTTAGGCCCCGTCCAAACGGAGACGCGTTTAGCTGTATACGTGTAAATTTTGTACCGTATCAGCGTTTCGTCCACACGGATCCGGCGTTTTAGAAGCATGAATCCGATATTTTTCAAAACCGGGTCCCAAAGCGGATAAATCTGAAAACGGCAATCTTCCATTTTCGTGTGTACAGCGAATCCGTATATTTTCTGAAACGGTGATGTCCTCATACTACGTCCAGCACGGTGAAAGAGGTAAGGGATACAACTACGGGCACTGGGCATGGGCACATCAATATTGTGTCATTTAATAACCGTATCTACATTATTGTAAGGGTATTTTTTGGGTTGGGGTAGGTGTAGGCCAGTGGCGGCTACTGGTCTGTCAGAGAGGGGAAGCTCATTTTCGGCCAATTGTCTTATTTATTTAAAAGTAAATTCTGCCCTACGTTTCTTTTCAAGAAAATGGTCTTTTACCCTGTGAATGAATGAACGATCTAAAAAAATATTAAACTCTGTAAAACTGAAACAAGGAATGTGGTGTATAATTGTGTGAAATGTATGATGAAAATGAAGCAATTTCGCCAAGCAAATATCAAAGAAATAGATTGCAGCAGTTTTTATTTCGACTGAACTTGAGAAATTAGCGATGGGACTGAGCGCGAATAGCTTCAGTGATTCCTTATAGTACAGAATCGCTGTCAGTCAAAAGGAGATGCAGATCCTCCAATCATCACGCAGAAGCTCGGCGTCCGGGCCAGCCCACTCCCCATTCACTCCCAGAGACGCTGAGCGTCCGTGGGCGGGACATAATCGCAGCGTTTATCCAATGACCGTCTAGTTTCGAAGCGCTGAAAAAAACCGTTCAAAGCAGCCCCATTGAAGTCAATGGACGCTGGGCTTCAATAGGGAAATGCACTGACGCTGCGGGAATGTATGGGAAGGAAATCGAGTCAGCCGACCTGCTATATGTAAACGAACTCGTCTTTGAGATGAACGTTTTCTAACGCATTTTTAGTCAATACAATGTTAATATAATAGTACATATTTGACCATTAATTTTGTGACATTATAAGGGAAGCTGAGCTTCCCTTGCAGTCTTAAAGAAATCGCCACTGGTGTAGGCGTTAATAAAACACATCTGATAAGTAGCGAATGTATTTATTGTTATTTTATTGTGAGATTTCGCCTCACCTCCGACCACTGCTATACCCCTGCTAGCCACAACTCTTCTTCTCTGTTTTTAGTGTATTTCTGTGGAAGAATTACAGCGCCACACACTGGCCTGGCATGCAAACTACATAGTTTTTAGTTGATTTCGGTAATCTCGTGTGGATGCAGATATTTCTTGAAACGAGGGGAAAAAAAGATCGGATTGGGAAAGCGCTGGCTTCGTGTTCCTGCTCGGGCTTATTTCATGTAAACAGGATTAGATCGCATCTTGAGGTGAAACTTAAAATCTGTCCCAGCCACTGCACCTTTATTACAAGAGTTCATTACTGAACCAGGGGCAATAATAATTTAAAATAATAATAAATATATACGTTTATTTGAAAATAATATTTTAATGTTGTGTAAAATTTGTGTATAATTCTATAGGCACAGTCACTTGATTGAGAGATTTATTTGTGAATTTTGATGGAATAATTACTTTATAGATGTATTGGAGGTTTACAGACATTGTGCAGTTAATCTTTGTCGTGCATTAATGTGAGTGATGAGATATTATGGGATGCAGCTCAAGAGATGCAGATAATTTGATCGTGACCATTAAGAAACTTTAATTAATACTGTCACATAACAAATCTGCTTCAAATTGAATTAAAAATGAAATTACAACATTAAAATAAAAATGTAAAGTGTGTACAAATATTATAAAATCGTGAATATAAATAATTGGGAATCATGTTCATCAAAACAACGCACATTAATTTATCTAACTTTTAAGTTGGTTTGGTCGTTTGTCTGTTTCCTTATAAAGGTCCAGAAAATCGTGTTTTTTTCTTTGACAAGTTTTTTGCCAAGTTTTTTTTAATTATATGATGTAATTACGTTGTCTTGCCGCCAGCCAATCGCTGCATTGCTGATCATGTTTTCGAGTATCGATCATCTGCCCTCTTCAGGGAACACAGGCACGAGCAGTGATCTCAGATAATTTAATCCGGATATTTTAATCCAATCCGCAAATTCGTTTGAAGAACCAAATTAGCCAGAGATCAGTTGTCAGGATTAAAAGATCTCTGGTCTGTCAAATCATCTCAGATGTATTAAGTGAGGTACGAAGAACGGTCCTCCCTCCCTTCCACTGTCTTCGCTCCTCCTTTTACGTCACTCTGCCGTGGTGAGACGAGACTGGTGTGTCGCGCAGCTGGCGCTCATTATCACTCGCCACCAGTCGCTCTCACGGCCCCTCGCCTCGCTGCTTGGCACAGTGAGATCTCAATGCTAACCTCATTAGAACAGGACAGTAACTAACTACGACTATCAATGCTCCTTTCTGAGACTGACCCTGATTTAAACTGCCCATATTATGTATTCACTGCCAGAGCTGGACAGTAGCTAAGCACATTTACTCGAGTACTGTACTTAAGTTCACTTTTTGAGTATCTGTACTTTACTTGAGTATTATTTTTTCTGTAAACTTCTGACTTTAACTTCACTCCATCTGAAAGACAAATATCGTCCTCTTTACTCCACTACATTTCTATCAAGGTCCTCGAAGTGGAAAGTCGTTTCTGTCGCAGCTTTGAAAGTCAGTGGATGATTTTTTTCTTCTTTAAAAGGTGTTTGGGTTTTTGCAGAAAGCCTTTCAGGAATCACTCTTGTAGAGTCTCGTGAAGTTCAATGATTTCACAGCATTTATTAAACACTGATTTATAGTTTAGAGCAAAATGGAAGAAGACGGATGTCCAAATGCTCATTTAGTGGAGTATTCACATAAACAAAGTTGATTCTGTCTTCAGTGAAGGTGAACAGTGTGAGAATATCAGATGTGTATCAGTGTATTGGATCCGTGCATTCGGCCTTAAAGTGACAGCAGCTTTGTAACTTTTCTACAAGTATTTAAATGAGTTTAAGTTAGTCGTCTGCTAGTGTGTCAGATGGAGCGTCACTGACTGGCTTAAACCATGATGGCATAATGTGCATTTATACAACTATAATACAATAATGCGGCGACATAAAAAAAGGAATTTTACTTTTGATATTTAAGTACTTCTGAAAACAAATACTTCTGTACTTTTACTTAAGTAAAAATCTGTTTTTACACTTTTACTTGTAACGGAGTAATATTTGACTATTTTTACTTTTACTCAAGTAATGAAGTTGTGTACTTTGTCCACCTCTGCTCACTGCATAAAATGCTCTTCTTATTTAGTAATTTGTCTTGTTTTTAGTCTAAATATCTAACAATTCTTAAATCAAGATGCGTTTATTAGATAAGTAAAATGACAAGATATTTTTCCTTGTTTTGGTGAAAATAACATCAAAATGTAGTTTTTCCTAAAAAAAAAAAAAAAAATCACTTCTTTTTGATATTCTTCCCCAGAAAACAAGGAAAAATGTCTTATGTCATTTTACTTATCTAATAAACGCATCTTGATTTAAGAATTGTTAGATATTTAGACTGGAAACAAGAAAAAAATACTAAATAAGAAGAGCATTTTTTGCAGTGTGACCAATCACAGCAGACTGGGCCGTCTGACCAATCACAGCAGAGCAGCTCTGAGAGGCGGGGTTTAGAGAGACTGAATCTTCTAATGAACCGTTTCAGACTCTGAGAGAAAAGAGCTGATGGGTCGGTCAGTGGATATTATGAGAACATTACAGCGTTTATGACCTTTGATGCTTTTGAACCTGTCGTAGGAGATTTTAAAATGGCATAACAGGGACACTTTAAATTAAAGGACAACTCCGGTGAAAAATTACCCTCGGGGTAATTAACAGATGGTTACCGAGTAGATCGTTCTCTGAGATGCGTTTTCATGAAAATCGAGTGTAAAGAGTTTTATCTCTAAAAACAGATTAGCTTATAACGCTTGTCTATGGGGCACAGGTAGTGAAATTAAACCGCTAGTTAATACCACTAACAAGGCTCAAAATAGCCTCACACTAACACGGCAGCATAATGAGGGTCCCTACATGCAAACCGAAGCATTGAGAACTCTAAGTGTACAAACAGTTTAATAAGAAGATACTTTATAAAGACAGTACATTACACGTTTACAGATGGCAGCCATCTTAGAAAACAGTCTCGATGAGTTGAGAACCTGCTGACCTGTGATGCTGTTCTAAGTGAGCTGGTCAATAGGAATTAAATTTGTGAAATTACATGGAAATGCATGAATTATATCTGTTTATTAAAATATATGGTTGACTGACTAAAAGGGAAGAAGGTTGTCCCCATATGAGATTCCAAGCCACAGTTCATCACTAAGCACAGCGTTCGTGGCTCGACTCGTCGAGACTGTTTTCCAAGATGGCTGCTGTCTGTAAACGTGTAATGTACTGTCTTTATAAAGTATCTTCTTATTAAACTGTTTGTACACTTAGAGTTCTCAATGCTTCGGTTTGCATGCAGGGACCCTCATTATGCTGCCGTGTTAGTGTGAGGCTATTTTGAGCCTTGTTAGTGGCATTAACTAGCGATTTAATTTCACTTACCCTGTGCCCCATAGAGAAGCGTTATAAGCGTTATAATCTGTTTTTAGAGATAAAACTCTTTACATTCGATTTTCATGAAAACGCATCCCAGAGAACGATCGATCGTTAACCATGTGTTAAAGGTCCCCTAGGCTCAGAGTTGTTCTTTAAGAGCTTGTAGTTACAGGAAATAGAAGTGTAGTCGCTAGTTTGGATCTGATGTTGTGGATGTGTCCATCAGGAGCTGCTGAGAAGAGCTCGAAACACGGCGCCGAGGACCGAACGCAGAACATCATTATGGTCCTGAAGGACCGCATGAAGATCCGGGAGCGCAACAAGCCGGAGATTTTCGAGCTGATCCAGGAAGTGTTCGACATTCCCAAGGCGACCCACGGGACTCAGATGAAGCAAATCAAGCAGAGCGTTCTGGACGGGACATCGAAGTGGTCGGCCAAAATCAGCATCACAGGTCAGCAGATTATTCCAAAACATGCATCTAAATATTTACATGACAGAAGACATTCTGGTCTTCACTGCAAAAAATGCTCTTAATATTAAGTATTTTTTATTGTTTCCAGTCATTAAATCAAGATGCATTTACGAGATAAGTAAAACGACATAAGATATATATATATATATATTTTTTTTTTTTTTTTGTTAAAATAAAATCAATCTGAATTAATTAAACGGGTTTCAGGTGGCATTTCATGGAGACTTTACAGCATGGGTTTGATGGTATTACGCAGCGCCACACTTAATGGCATTAAAATGTGGTGGGATGTGTGGGAGAACACTGCAAAAAATGCTCTTCTTACTCAGTAATGTTGTCTTGATTGTAGTCTAAATATCTAACAATTCTTAAATCAAGATGCATTTTACTAGATCAGTCAAACGGATATAACGAATATTAGGAAAATATCTAAATGAAGTGAGTTTTTGCTTAAAACAGGCAAAATGATCTGCCAATGGGGTGAGAAAAATAATTTTTGATTGAAACCTTGTTTCTTGTTTCCGTCCCAAACAGAAATAAGATTGTGTTCATATTTGTGTTACTCAGCCAGTGTTCGTGAGTCTGGTGGACCCACTGCATTTTTGGGTTTTTAATTCAACACAATCAAAAAATGTATGTTAAAATACTCAACAGATGTTTACTTTATCCCAATTACAAGCAATGTAAACAGCATAAATGGCTGATATTTTCTCTTTACCTTTGTTAGATCGCATTTAAGAATTGCAGCCTTGTGTGGGAACGGCAGGGGTAGAAACAAAACTCACTCTTGCACTCTCTCACACTAACACACAATCTTTTTCTCACACGCACGCAGACACGCACTCACACGCACTCTCACGCACTCACACGCACTCACACGCACTCACACGCACTCACACGCACTCTCACGCACTCTCACGCACTCACGCGCACTCACGCACTCACGCACTCTCACGCACTCACGCACTCTCACGCACTCACGCACTCTCACGCACTCACGCACTCGCACTCACACGCACTCACACGCACTCTCACGCACTCACACGCACTCACGCGCACTCACGCACTCACGCACTCTCACGCACTCACGCACTCTCACGCACTCACGCACTCACGCACTCTCACGCACTCACGCACTCTCACGCACTCTCACGCACTCACACGCACTCACACGCACTCTCACGCACTCACGCACTCTCACGCACTCACACGCACTCTCACGCACTCTCACGCACTCTCACGCACTCACGCACTCACACGCACTCTCACGCACTCACACGCACTCACACGCACTCTCACGCACTCACACGCACTCACACGCACTCACACGCACTCTCACGCACTCACGCACTCTCACGCACTCACGCGCACTCACACGCACTCTCACGCACTCACGCACTCTCACGCACTCACACGCACTCTCACGCACTCTCACGCACTCTCACGCACTCTCACGCACTCTCACGCACTCACGCACTCTCACGCACTCACGCACTCACACGCACTCTCACGCACTCTCACGCACTCTCACGCACTCTCACGCACTCACGCACTCTCACGCACTCTCACGCACTCACGCACTCACACGCACTCTCACGCACTCACGCACTCACACGCACTCTCACGCACTCACACGCACTCACACGCACTCTCACGCACTCACGCACTCACGCGCACTCACGCACTCTCACGCACTCTCACGCACTCTCACGCACTCACGCACTCACACGCACTCTCACGCACTCACACGCACTCACGCACTCACGCACTCTTGCACTCACGCACTCTCACGCACTCACGCACTCACACGCACTCACACGCACTCACACGCACTCACACGCACTCTCACGCACTCTCACGCACTCTCACGCACTCACGCACTCACGCACTCACACGCACTCACACGCACTCTCACGCACTCACGCACTCTCACGCACTCACGCACTCGCACTCACACGCACTCACACGCACTCTCACGCACTCACACGCACTCACGCACTCACACGCACTCACACGCACTCACGCACTCTCACGCACTCTCACGCACTCACACGCACTCACACGCACTCTCACGCACTCACGCACTCACGCACTCACGCACTCACACGCACTCTCACGCACTCTCACGCACTCACGCACTCACACGCACTCACACGCACTCACACGCACTCACGCACTCACGCACTCACGCACTCACACGCACTCACGCACTCTCACGCACTCTCACGCACTCTCACGCACTCTCACGCACTCTCACGCACTCACACGCACTCACACGCACTCACACGCACTCACACGCACTCACGCACTCACGCACTCACGCACTCACGCACTCTCACGCACTCACGCACTCACGCGCACTCTCACGCACTCTCACGCACTCACACGCACTCTCACGCACTCACGCACTCTCACGCACTCACGCACTCACACGCACTCACACGCACTCACGCACTCACACGCACTCACACGCACTCTCACGCACTCTCACGCACTCACGCACTCACGCACTCACGCACTCACACGCACTCACGCACTCACGCACTCACGCACACACGCACTCTCACGCACTCACACGCACTCTCACGCGCACTCACGCGCACTCTCGCGCACTCTCGCGCACTCTCGCGCACTCTCGCGCACTCTCGCGCACTCTCGCGCACTCTCGCGCACTCTCGCGCACTCTCGCGCACTCTCGCGCACTCTCGCGCACTCTCGCGCACTCTCGCGCACTCTCGCGCACTCTCGCGCACTCTCGCGCACTCTCGCGCACTCACGCGCACTCACGCGCACTCTCGCGCACTCTCGCGCACTCACGCGCACTCACACGCACTCACATGCACTCACACGCACTCACACACACACACGCACACACGGAAATGTGGTATATGGCTACTTTCCTTAGGCATAATGGTTTTTCTAATGTACAAACTGTATAATCTATCTCCCTACACTAACCCTCCACATAAACCTACAAATCAGAGAAAACTTGGCATTTTTGGAATTTAAAAAAAAACCATTTAGTATGTTTTAGTATGAGGACACAATTATCGTCATAAACCATGTTTACGTTGTAATATCCATGTCATTATACACATTTGTGTCCTCATAAACCATATACATGAACACACACACACTAACAGCAGCCCTGACAGGAGGAGGTCAGTGTAAATGTACACAGGACCTACAATTCCCACACCTTTATTAGCCCCGGGTCCAGTGGACCCGAACATCCTTTGTGTAGGGGGGGTGTACAGCACTCACACGCACTCACACGCACTCTCACGCACTCACACGCACTCACGCACTCACACGCACTCACACGCACTCACGCACTCTCACGCACTCTCACGCACTCACGCACTCACGCACTCACGCACTCACACGCACTCTCACGCACTCACGCACTCACGCACTCACGCACTCACACGCACTCTCACGCACTCTCACGCACTCTCACGCACTCACGCACTCACACGCACTCACACGCACTCACGCACTCACGCACTCACACGCACTCTCACGCACTCACGCACTCTCACGCACTCTCACGCACTCACACGCACTCTCACGCACTCACACGCACTCACACGCACTCACACGCACTCACGCACTCACGCGCACTCACGCACTCTCACGCACTCACGCGCACTCACGCACTCTCACGCACTCACGCACTCACGCGCACTCACACGCACTCTCACGCACTCACGCACTCACACGCACTCACACGCACTCACGCACTCACACGCACTCACACGCACTCTCACGCACTCTCACGCACTCACGCACTCACGCACTCACGCACTCACACGCACTCACGCACTCACGCACTCACGCACACACGCACTCTCACGCACTCACACGCACTCACGCGCACTCACGCGCACTCTCGCGCACTCTCGCGCACTCTCGCGCACTCTCGCGCACTCTCGCGCACTCTCGCGCACTCTCGCGCACTCTCGCGCACTCTCGCGCACTCACGCGCACTCACGCGCACTCACGCGCACTCTCGCGCACTCTCGCGCACTCACGCGCACTCACGCGCACTCACGCGCACTCACGCGCACTCACACGCACTCACATGCACTCACACGCACTCACACACACACACGCACACACGGAAATGTGGTATATGGCTACTTTCCTTAGGCATAATGGTTTTTCTAATGTACAAACTGTATAATCTATCTCCCTACACTAACCCTCCACATAAACCTACAAATCAGAGAAAACTTGGCATTTTTGGAATTTAAAAAAAAACCATTTAGTATGTTTTAGTATGAGGACACAATTATCGTCATAAACCATGTTTACGTTGTAATATCCATGTCATTATACACATTTGTGTCCTCATAAACCATATACATGAACACACACACACTAACAGCAGCCCTGACAGGAGGAGGTCAGTGTAAATGTACACAGGACCTACAATTCCCACACCTTTATTAGCCCCGGGTCCAGTGGACCCGAACATCCTTTGTGTAGGGGGGGTGTACAGTGTGTGGTCATTGAAAATGTGTTCTGATATATATTCCTCACAGAAAATGAGCCAAGGCCAATGAGTCTCAGTTTGAAAAAAATAATTAATCGTATCATTTTTCTTTTGATAAAAAATGAAAACGGGTCCAACAGACCCGAACACCATACAAGGGTTAAGCAAAAACTCACTCATTTTTATATTTTTCCCCAGAAAACAAGCAAAAATATCTTATGTCATTTTACTTATCGCATCTTGATTAAAGAATTGTTTAATATTTAGACTAGAAACAAGACTTAATTACTAAGTAAGAAGAGCATTTTTGTAGTGTTTGAGCTACAGTTGGATAAATGCATGAAATATAATGTATTTGTGTCATGTTTCCAGTCGTCTGTAAAGGCATTGTTGTGTTTCTGTCAGTGGTGTGTGCTCAGGGTCTTCAGGCGAAGGATAAAACGGGTTCCAGTGACCCCTACGTCACCGTACAAGTGGGCAAAACCAAGAAGAGGACCAAGACCATCTACGGCAATCTCAATCCCATCTGGGACGAGAGCTTTCACTTGTGAGTGCATGAGTGCATGTCATCGACTTTAAAGGGATAGTTGACCCAAAAATGAGCCTGTGATGTTGCTGACCCCCAGGGCGTCCGAGATGTAGGTGTGTTTGTTCTGGCAAACACAGAAGATTTTTAACTCAGCCGTTGCTCGTATAATGCATGTCAATGGGGTGTATTTCTATGAGAGTAAAAAACACAGACATACGAGTCCATATTAAACCCTGAGGCTCGTGGAGAAACACATTGATGTCTTAAGACACGAAACGATCGCTTTCTGCCAGAAACACAACAGTATTTGTGTTATTTTTTTACCTTATATCAGACGAATCTCATCTAGTGTTCTCAACGCCATTACTTTTGTTGAAAAAGGTCAAAATACCAGCATGATCTTGGATATATATTTATAGATTCCTAATTAGTGCCTGCGCGGATCGGTCGAATGATGAATCTACGTAAATATATCTATGAATGCGCCAGTAAATTTATATTTTCATTTCAATTTCAGATTTTGCTAATAGATTAAATAGATTTTTTTTAAATCATATAGTTTTTATTTTAAGTTTTAGCAGATTTTTTGTTATTTCAGGTGATTATTTTAGATATTTTAGACTTTAAATAAAATAAGTTAATTGTTTTATATTTTATCAGTTAATGTCTATTTTATTTCAAGTAATACACGTTTTGGGTTTTAGTTACCGATAGTACACTGCAAAAAAATGCTCTTCTTACTTAGTATTTTTGTCTTGTTTCTAGTCCAAACATCTAAAAATTCTTACATTAAGAAACATTTACTAGACAAGTAAAAATTATTGTCTTGTTTTGGGAAAAATTAACTCAAAATGAAGAGAGTTTTTGCTTAAAATAAGATAAATAATCTGCCAATGGGGTGAGAAAAATAATCTTGTTTTCTGTTTGAATTAAAGGGTTAGTTTAACCAAAAATTTAAATTATTTCATTAATTACTCGCCCTCATGTCGTTGGACACCCGTAAGACCGTTCATCTCCAGAACACAAATGAAGATATTTTAGTGTAAAGCTGAGAAAGGCTTCAGAAAGGCCTCCATTGGCATTCAGTCCATTCCCACTGACCCACTCACAAGACCCATAAAGGCACTAAAGACATCGACACACAGCCCATCTCACTACAGCGGCTGGACAATCATTTTACAATGCGACAAAAATAGTTATTGTGCGCACAAAAATCAAAATAACGATATAATCCACCAAATTATTGACGTGAACTCGACGCATGCTTGAGAATATGATGCAGATCCGCCGTTCATGACCCGGAAGAGGAGAAGCGCCGCTACTGCCCGAGTTCACGTCCGATACCTACACAGAAGGCAATAACTTGGCGGATAAAGTCATTATTTCGATTTTTGTACGCACAAAAACTATTCTCATCACTTCGTACAATGATTGTACAGCCACTGCAGTGAGATGGGCTTTGTAACGTCGTCTTTAGTGCCTTTATGGGTCTTGTCAGTGGGAATGGACTGAATGCCAATGGAGGCCTTTCTGAAGCCTTTCTCAGCTTTACACTAAAATATCTTCATTTGTGTTCTGAAGATGAACGAAGGTCTGACGGGTGTCCAACCACATGAGGGGGAGTGATTAATGAAATAATTTAAATTTTTGGGTGAACTAACCCTTTAAGATTATTTTTCTCACCCCATTGGCAGATTATTTAGCTTATTTTAAGCAAAATTTCTCTTGTCCCAAAACAAGACAATTACTTTTGCTTGTCTAGTAAACACTTTTTGTTTTAAGAATTTTTAGATGTTTGGACTTTAAAAAAGACAAAAATACTAAGTAAGAAAATCATTTTTTACAGTTTAACCCTGGTTTTAATAGTTTTCTCTGTTCCTCTGGTGTGCAGTGAATGTCATAACTCTTCAGACCGGATAAAGGTGCGCGTCTGGGATGAGGATGATGATATCAAGTCTCGTGTGAAGCAGCGGTTCAAGCGGGAGTCTGACGACTTTCTGGGACAGACCATCATTGAAGTGAGAACGCTCAGTGGAGAAATGGACGTCTGGTACAACCTCGGTGTGTCGAAGTGATTGCATGGTTACATCACAGCTGCATCTCTAATGTGATAATCTCTAATGTCTATGATCTTGAGGGAATTAATTCTCGCTCTCTCTCTCTCTCTCTCTCTCTCTCTCCCTCCCTCTCTCTCTCTCTCTCTCTCTCTCTCTCTCTCTCTCTCTCTCTCTCTCTCTCTCTTTCTGAACAGACAAGCGCACGGATAAATCCGCTGTATCCGGAGCGATCCGCATGCACATCAGTGTGGAAATCAAAGGGGAGGAGACTGTGGCTCCGTACCACGTTCAGTACACCTGTCTGCATGAGGTACATGCACATATCAATATTGGGTTTAGATATAGAACATCTTTTTGATGCATCAAGTCTTTCACAATCCACTGCATTGATAAGAAACACATTTTACACCAAGTCAATTCCTGACTGATTCAAATCTAATTTTGTTGAATATTTACTTTGACTCACATATGCCATATTACAGTAAAACATGTTATGAAGGCTGTTTCATGAAGCGATTTTTTTCTGTTCTGTGTTAAATGCTTTGTCAGTTGGTTTATTTTTGCTCCTCCCACTTTAAAATCTCATTGGGCCAAAATGACACTCCGCATATTGTATTTTAAAAATCATATACATTCTGATTGTCTGCCAATTTGCCCTTTTGCTCAGAAGATTCCTCACTTTTGTTGAGGTAAGAATTATGCTGAAAACCAGTGCCGTTTTAGTAAAACTGAATCAGAAACTAAATCAGTGTAAAACTGAATCTGTGTAAAAATGAATTGAAAACTGAATCGGGTTTAAAACTAAATCAGTGTAAAACTAAATCAGTGTAAAACTGAATTAGAAACTGAATCGGGTTTTAAAACTGAATCAGGTGTAAAACTGAATCAGGTGTAAAACTGAATCAGGTTTAAAACTTAATCATGTAAAACTAAATCTGTGTAAAAATGAATCTGTGTTAAAATGAATCGGAAACTGAATCGGGTTTAAAAGTGAATCAGGTGTAAAACTGAATCAGGTGTTAAACAGAATTAGAAAATTAATCGGTGCAAAAGTGAATCATGTAAACTTGAATCGGTATAAAAGTTAATCTGGTGTAAAAGTAAATTGGTGTAAACCTGAATCAGTGTAAAACTGAAGCGATGCAAAACTAAATCAATGTAAAACTGAATCGGGTGTAAAAATTAATCGGGTGTGAAACTGATTCAGTGTAACAGTGAGTCGGTGTAAAAGTGAATCGGGTTGGAAACCGAAGCAATGTTAAAGTGAATATGTATAAAACTGAATCGGAAAATCGAATCGGTGTAAAGCGCATCCCCCAATCTTCAGGAATAACCGGTGACTGAGTTCTCAACCCATTTTGCTTTGCAGCACATCTTTCACTACGCCACAGAAAAGCAGAACAGCGGCGTGGTGAAGATCCCTGACGCCAAAGGCGATGACGCCTGGAAAGTGTACTATGAAGAGACGCCGCAGGAGATTGTGGACGAGTTCGCCATGAGATATGGAGTGGAGTCGATCTACCAGGCCATGACGTAAGCAGAGTGAATGAAGGAATGACTCCATGATTACACTTTACATACAAGGGCATGCATGAAAGAGATCCTTAACATTTTCCACAAGTAGGGATCAAAATAGTGTGTGAAACTATTTTTCCAGCATTATGATAGCCATGCAAAACTTTGCATCCTGCATTAATTTTTTGCAGTGTAAATGTCAGTGACCTTGTGCTCTGTGTTTGCTTGCAGGCATTTTGCATGTCTGTCGTCGAAGTACATGTGTCCTGGTGTTCCTGCGGTCATGAGCACACTGCTGGCCAACATCAACGCATATTATGCCCACACCACACAGTCCTCCAACAACGTCTCTGCCTCCGACCGCTTCGCTGCCTCCAACTTCGGGGTCAGTTGGGGTCACATTTCAACCAAATAAACGGTCATTTAGCTCATGCACATCATGTATAAAACATTGGATAGCCAGAGATGGATACAAAAAAATATTATTGTAATTGTTGATTTTTTTTTTATATTAGAAATTAATACTTTTCGTGAACAAGGACGCATTAACCTCTTAACTATCACCCTCCCCCCTTTTGAGAATAGACATAAAAATGCACTATCCAAACTTAAATGGCTGTAATACCCGAATGCGTCGGAATATAAACCTGTTTGGTATTGTTTTAAAGAAAGCACTCGGCAGATTATTTGAAGTGAAAGCAACTCAAAATATGAAAGTATGAACAAGTTATGGAAGTTTTAATTAACTGTAAATGAAAAATGCTGTACTAAATATTTGCTATTTTATATAAAATATATGTTTTAACATATATTTCTTTCTTCTTATATACAACTTTCCTGTAGCTCAACTAGTAGAGCATGGCGCTAGCAACGCCACGGTCATGGGTTCGATTCCCAGGGAAAGCAAGAAATGTAAATAATGTAAAAATGTGTACCTTGAATGCAATGTAAGTCGCTTTGGATAAAAGCGTCTGCCAAATGCATAAAGGTAAATGTTAAAAAATTACTGTAAAATCAAAGCCATATGTCTAACCAAGTTGTGTTCCAAATTTGAAGTTGATATCACAAAAAGTTAAGTTCCCATGAGATTTGTTTAAGGTACTGTACCAAAAATAGCCACTGGGTGTGACACACATTCCATTGAAATCATTTTTTTAATGATTTTCCCTGTACATTTCTGTCCAAATATCACTTCCATCACAAAACGAGACTCTGCCCTTTCCGACGATGCGCGGTTTGTCAAGATTAGAAAAGATTTTGATTTATAAAGTGGTTCAAATAAATGCTTTAATATGAAACATGACACCGCCCACTAGGGGGAGGAGCCTGCTAGAAGAAATTTGAGTGCCATTTCCATGGTAACGCAACGTCAGATTTCAAAAATGTTTTCAAAGGATGGATTTTGAGTTCGTAAGCGTCCCAGGCGTCCCACCTATGAGACGGTGACCGTTAAGGAGTTTAATTAAACAAAAGTGATAGTAAATACATGTATAGTGTTAGAAAAGATATCTATTTTAAATAAATGCTGTATATTTGAACTTTCTATTTATCAAAGAATCCACAAGGTTTCCACAAAAATATGAACATAAAATCTTACCGACTCCAAAGTTGTGAACGATAGTGTATATATTACATATGTTCACTTTATTTGCAGAAAGAGCGGTTTGTGAAACTGTTGGACCAGCTGCACAACTCCCTGAGGATTGACCTCTCTATGTACAGGGTATATGCACATATTCTCCTTTAATAATTATCACCTCTACAAATTACCTCCATATCTATTGATTATTGAAGATTTGTTGTGGAGTGTGTATTCGTGTTTGTAACGTGTGTGTGTGTGTGTGTGTTTCAGAATAATTTCCCAGCCAGTAGTCCGGAGAGGTTGCAGGATCTGAAGTCCACTGTAGATCTTCTGACCAGCATCACGTTCTTCAGGATGAAGGTTCGTTCTTTATTTTGAACGGGAATTTGCCAAGTCAACTCACCTTTATATCTTTATATATAAGGGTATCATAGGCAGGCTACCAGGTTACATATCTGATTTTTTTTCTTTTTCACAGGGTACTTATGGTTTACGGTCCTAGAAAATTATTTCATTGAATGCACCTAGAGCCCGGACTGAGTTAAAAAAAATTCTGTTCTGGTGACAGATCTTAAAGCTTTCTCAGATATTACCTCAAGTTCAAGTTCAAGAGTTTTATTTGTCACATACACAGTTATACAGAATACAACCGGCAGTGAAATGTAAACAGGTCCGCTCCATGGACAGCAAATAACAATTAACAAAAAAAGCACAATAAATTATAAAATAGGGATAGGATAAAATAGGAATAGGATAAGGTGCTATATATATATACATATGTAGAATTATGAATAAATCAAGTAAAAGAAATAAGAGATGTGGAATAAAATAAGTGAGATAAAGTAAACTGGAGACTATAAAAATAAATCTGTGGATAACAGAAGTGCAGGAGTGTAATGTGCAAACAGCATTATAATGAGCCGTTACATGAAACACAAGAATAAAGTGCAGTGCAATATCAGTATGTGAGTTTGTTAATACTGAAGTGAGGTGAAGTCACGTGTTGTTAAGTGACAGCGTTCAGGAGTCTGATGGCCTGTGGGAAGAAACTCCTCCTGAGTCTCTCAGTTTTGGCCATCAGGCTACGGAAGCGCTTACCAGAAGGCAGCCGGGTGAAGTGGGGGTTGGCCGGGTGATTAATGTCCTTGATGATTTTTGTAGCTCTGCCTCTGCATCGTTTGATGTAGATGTCCTGCAGAGACGGGAGAGCTGACCCTGAGATGCGCTCGGACAAGCGCACCACTCTTTGCAGGGCTTTGCAGTCGTGACTGGTGCTGTTACCATACCACGCTGTGATGCACTGAGTTAGTAAACTTTCTATCGCCCCTGAATAGAAAGTTTTCAGGATAGCTGGTGAGACCCGGAATTTCCTCAGCTGGCACAGGTGGTACAGTCTTTGCCTGGCCTTTTTCACCTGAGACTGGATATGTGCAGTCCAGGTCAGGTCCTCGGAGATGTTGACACCCAGGTATTTGAAGCTGCTCACTCTCTCTACCGGTGTCCTGCTGATCATGAGAGGGGAATATGACCGCTGCTGTCTCTTCCTGAAGTCCACAATCAGTTCTTTGGTCTTGTTCACATTCAGAAGGAGACAGTTGTCTTGGCACCATGATGTCAGTTGCTCCACCTCATCCAAGTATGCGGTCTCATTGTTGTTGGAAATGAGGCCCAGGACAACAGTATCATCCGCAAACTTGATGACAGAGGTGGAGCTGTGTGTGGACCTTCACTACCTTTCATGTAGTGTGTAATAAAGGCTGTTTGTGAATGTGAAACACTGTACTGTTTCAAAGCTCAAAGTGCAGATAAATTGAGTTTTTGACTCCTAAAAGAAAGAATCGATTCTGAACTGAAACGAGTCGTCAGTAATTGAGTCTCTCTTCCTGCTGAACCTGTAGGTTTGTAGCTCATTTGCATAATACCGCCTCTGGTCCTCATTGGCTGAACAGCGTTTCTGTGCCCCGCCCTCAATCACTGTAGTTGTATCTGAGACTGGAAGAGTTTGGTTGTTGTTCATGTGGAGCAGACGCTGAGATTGATACGGTCAAACCCACGCCATCATTACTGTTCATATCACTGAGATTCAGATATGATAATGAGCGTTTGATTTCTGACCAATCACAGCAGAGCAGCTCTGAGAGGCGGGGTTTAGAGAGACTGAATCTTCTAATGACCCGTTTCAGACTCTGAGAGAAAAGAGCTGATGCGTCGGTCAGTGGATATTATGAGAACATTACAGCGTTTATGACCTTTGAAGCTTTTGAACCTGTCGTAGGAGATTTAAAACCTGCTAAATGTAAATGTAGGCCTCATTGCCGAGAAGAATAACTGTTGGTCTGTGTGTGTTTTCAGGTCCAGGAACTGCAGAGTCCACCGAGAGCGAGTCAGGTTGTTAAAGACTGTGTCAAAGCGTGTCTCAACTCTACGTACGAGTACATCTTTAATAACTGCCATGAGCTCTACAGCCGAGAATATCAGAATGACCCGGTGAGTCTGAGTGTGTGTGTCTGAGTGTGTGTGTGAGAGCTTTTATAATTCATTATACAAAAAGGCTTTAAGTTAAGTGTTACCAATAGTTTTTATTAATATTTTGAATTGGTTTTTATATTTCCTGTTTTCATTTAGTCATTTTTACTGTTGTTTTTTAAAATGTCGATTGTTTAGTATAATTTTTTTCTAACTTTTAATTTTGTCTACAATTTTTTAAATATGCAATGATTTATTTTTATTGATTATGTTAATTATTATTATTATGTATGATTTAGCGTTTATTTTCTAACTTTTATTTTTCTGTTCTTTTTTAAATTTAATGACTGTTTATTTATTATTTAATTTGTGTTTTTATTATTTATTTACTTTCTATTTGCTTATTTTATAATGTAATTGCATTTTTATGATCATAATAATTAATAATAATTACGAAAACAAATAATAAAGAAGTGAGTGTCTGTTTTAGTAATTTGGATACATCCGTTAAACTTGCAATAAAGTACGTTTTTTTTTTTTTTTCATTTTACTTCAATTAATATTTCAAGTAATACAATATTTTTTTGTTAATAACAAAAATTTGTTAATAACTGATATGAATAACTATAAAAAAATACTTAAAGGGTTAGTTCACCCAAAAATGAAAATTATTTCATTAATTACTCCCCCTCATGTCGTTGGACACCCGTCAGACCTTCGTTCATCTTCAGAACACAAATGAAGATATTTTAGTGTAAAGCTGAGAAAGGCTTCAGATAGGCCTCCATTGGCATTCAGTGCATTCCCACTGACCCACTCACAAGACCCATAAAGGCCCTAAAGACGACGTTACAAAGCCCATCTCACTACAGCAGCTGGACAATAATTGTACCAAGCGGTGAGAAGTTTTAGTGCGCAAAAACAATCAAAATAATGACTTTATCTGCCAAGATATTGTCTTCCGTGTCGGTCTTGGACGTGAACTCGGGCGATAGCGGCTCCTCCTCTTCCGGGTCATTTTTTTTGCTATGATTCGAACGGCAGAGCCGCGTCATATTCTCGCGCATGCGTCGAGTTCACGTCAATAATTTGGTGGATTATATCGTTATTTTGATTTTTGTGCGCACAATAACTATTTTCGTCGCATTGTAAAATGATTGTACAGCCGCTGTAGTGAGATGGGCTTTGTAATGTCGTCTTTAGTGTCTTTATGGGTCTTGTGAGTGGGTCAGTGGGAATGCACTGAATGCCAATGGAGGCCTTTCTGAAGCCTTTCTTAGCTTTCAACAAACATATCTTCATTTGTGTTCTGAAGATGAACAAAGGTGTTACGGGTGGAAACGTCCTGTTGGAAACGTTGAAGGGTTTAGCGGAGAGCGTCACACTGGACTGAAGGAGTTTCTGTCCGTCTCTTCCAGCTGCTCGTGCTGATTTTATGCCGTTTAGTAATTCAGAGGCTGCGGGCGTCGAAGTGCTGCTCTTGGAAAATGAAATATTGATTATGGCAGAGGTGTTGTGGCAGTTATGAATGAAGAAGAACCGCAGTCTCTCTCTCTCTCTCTCTCTCTCTCTCTCTCTCTCTCTCTCTCTCTCTCTCTCTCTCTCTCTCTCTCTCTCTCTCTCTCTCTCTCTCTCTCTGTCTGTCTCTCTGTCTGTCTGTCTGTGCATTTGCACTGCAGAACTTTATTAGCAAGATGGAAAACACGGCTGGAGTTTCTGACACCTCATAACGGAGCGCTGACTGATGCTCCCGCTGTGTGTGTGGATCTGAGACAATAATAGGCCATATGTATGCACAGGAGGCATTCTCACATTCCCTCTGCGTTATATTTGTAATTGTCAATTTGTGTAAATGGATGTTTTCCTCCAGTAACCGTGAGCTGCTCATTGATGCTCATTATTTTATGGCGTCATTGTTACGGTGTATATATATTATACACTATAAAGAATGCTGGGTTAAAACTACCCAAGTTGGGTTGAAAATGGACCCAATTGTTTTAACCCAGTGATTGGGTTGATTTAACCTAGCGATTGGGTTGTTCTAACCCAGTGATTGGGTTGTTCTAACCCAGTGATTGGGTTGTTCTAACCCAGTGATTGGGTTGTTCTAACCCAGTGATTGGGTTGTTCTAACCCAGTGATTGGGTTGATTTAACCTAGTGATTGGGTTGTTCTAACCCAGTGATTGGGTTGTTCTAACCCAGTGATTGGGTTGTTCTAACCCAGTGATTGGGTTGTTCTAACCCAGTGATTGGGTTGATTTAACCTAGTGATTGGGTTGTTCTAACCCAGTGATTGGGTTGATTTAACCCAGTGATTGGGTTGATTTAACCTAGCAATTGGGTTGTTCTAACCCAGTGATTGGTTTAACCTAGCGATTGGGTTGTTCTAACCCAGTAATTGGGTTGTTCTAACCTAGTGATTGGTTCAACCTACCCAGCGATTGGGTTGTTTTAACCCAGTTGGATTGTTTATTTTTACTAAGCATATGAGATTTTTATTTACAGCATACAATCATGTTATTGATCACATGAGCAGGTTCCCAGGAAAAAATCACCATCCCAATGTTTATCACTGAGGTGACATGCAAATTGATTTTTACAGACGTCCAGGTGAGGATATCCGAATAAGGCTTTAGTGTATAACTCTCTTGTTTGTGTTCATATCCAGTCGAAGACGGTTCCTCCTGAAGAACAGGGTCCGAGTGTGAAGAACCTGGACTTCTGGTCCAAACTCATCACCCTCATCGTCTCCATCATAGAGGAGGACAAGAACTCCTACACGCCCTGTCTGAACCAGTGAGTGTGTGGAATGCTGTTGAAAACTGTTCCCAATTTAACGTTACCTTATTTATGATGATGGTTGAACTCCTAAGCAATATCACACCAGCATCTGTGCGATATGGCTGTAGATTAGCACGGCTATGATTCGCCGTAGATAATCATATCTGTGCTGATATACGGCACATATCGCACGACCACAAGTGTGATGTTGCATTTATACAACAGTTCGATGGCACAAGTGTCAGAAACGACAACGGAGTGTCTTTAAAAAGCTCTTTTGTGAGGAACTACTTCCGCCACGGATTCAAATCTCAAGCTGGCGTCACTTTAGAGCGAGTAACGAAGGAACGCTTAGTCGCTTTATTGAAGATTATTGTATTATGTAGAAAGTGTTATGAGAGAGAGATCGACTAAACAAGTGTGATAACTGCTGAAAAACGCGGGCAAAACGATCTCTCTTTGTAAACTTTGTTCAATGCATGCGAGTGCTGCCGTATGTTCGAATATGACCAGTCGCTTTCGCCGTCATTACCTGGATGTAGAGCCAGAAGACGTGAATGAGAAGATCTGTCTCTGTGCACTAGCGAATGTGTGAACAACTGACCGATTTCAGCAGTGTGGGGGGCGGGGCTTCAGATTTTAGAGAGCATTTTGATTGGACAGAAGATTTTATGTCTGTGATGATGTCATCAAAATCTGTCATTCGTTTTATCGAAAGTGGGAGACTAAGTTTTGAATGCTTATATCTCCTAAATGCAAATTTTGTCATAGTTTTGGAACACACCAGCTTATTCATAACTTTAAGGCTAACACAGTCATACTAAAAGCTAAACGAGCTTCACGAGACTCTACAAGAGTGATTCCTGAAAGGCTTTCTGCAAAACCCCAAACATCTTTTAAAGAAGAAAAAAATCATCCACTGACTTTCAAAGCTGCGACAGAAACGACTTTCGACTTCGAGGACCGTGATAGAAATGTAGTGGAGTAAAAAGGACGATATTTGTCTTTCAGATGGAGTGAAGTTAAAGTCAGAAGTTTACAGAAAAAATAATACTCCAGTAAAGCACAGATACTCAAAAAGTGAACTTACAGTACTCGAGTAAATGAGCTGTTACTGTCCAGCTCTGAGTGTGAGTAAAGCGCTTCTGTAGAAGAAAGGTCAAGGTCAAGTTTATTTAAATAGCCCTTTAAAACAACATAAATACTGACCAAAGTGCTGCACAATATACCAAACAAAGCATCCTCATACAATACAATTTAAGCACTAATAATAAAATATCAAAAGAAACCAAACAAAAGTAATAAAATTAAGACAAGAACATCATGCAGTATAGAACAATATTTAAAACTTAAAATTTTTTATCAAATTAAACTGAGGAAAAAAGGTATGTTTTGAGAGAAGATTGAAATGTAGACAGAAGGCGTTTCTCAATGTCAAGGAAGGATCCTCGGAAGCCAGAATTCTAAGGATGCTACGTCATCGACATCCGACGAAGGACTGTTCCAATGTCGAGGATCCTCGGAATTCAACCAAGGACTGAGTCCTTCGTTCGAAAAAATGTCATATACAGGAAAGGATGCATATAGGTGTTTCTCAATGTCAAGGATGCTTCCTTGGAAGGACGGATCCTTCAAAGTCACTTCCTTCAGAGGCTAGGCGAGGCTCCTCTTTAGCATTCGGAGAACACGTAAATGGAACAGGCTAGCAAGTGCACGTCATTGCGTCATTACGTCAGTGAAAAGGTCCGTTGGCCATCAATAACGTCATGTGTAACGTTATTTGTATTTTTTTAATATCAATACAGTAGTAATTTGTACCGGTATTTAAACGTTAAACTTTACTTATATTTACTACGGTTATAACAAATGTTTGGCAACGTAAATAAAAGCATTGTGGCAAGCAGCGAGGTGAGGGTCCGTGAGAGCGGGCCGGTGGAGTGATAATGAGCGGCAGCTGATCGCCGCCACACCGGTCTCGGCTCGCGGCAGTGACGGGAGTATAATTGGAGGAGCATTGAAGACGAGAGAGGACTAGGCCTGGACTTTATGTTATGGTTTGTTTATGTTTTATTATGTGTGTGCGGGCAGTCGCCCGTGACGGGGCTATTATAAAGTTGTTGACCGTTTGCCGGTTCCCGCCTCCTTCCTTCCCATCTACAAACCCTGATACAAGCATATTTGCCCCGTTCACACTCCGAGTCCGACTCCGGGAACGTCTGAAAATAGCGAAGCTGCGCGCATAGGATTGTGGGTGATTTGAGAACGCGAAGTGCGCGAAGGCTACTCATATGCATCCTTTCCTGTATATGACATTTTTTCGAACGAAGGACTCAGTCCTTGGTTGAATTCCTAGGATCCTCGACTTTGGAACAGTCCTTCGTCGGATGTCGATGACGTAGCATCCTTAGAATTCTGGCTTCCGAGGATCCTTCCTTGACATTGAGAAACACCTTATGAGTAGCCTTCGCGCACTTCGCGTTCTCAAATCACCCACAATCCTATGCGTGCAGCTTCGCTATCTTTAGACGTTGCCGGAGTCGGACTCGGAGTGTGAACGGGGCAAATATGCTTGTATCAGGGTTTGTAGATGGGAAGGAAAGAGGCGGGAACCGGCAAACGGTCAACAACTTTATAATAGCCCCGTCACGGGCGACTGCCCGCACACACATAATAAAACATAAACAAACCATAACATAAAGTCCAGGCCTAGTCCTCTCTCGTCTTCCATGCTCCTCCAATTATACTCCTGTCACTGCCGCGAGCCGAGACCGGTGTGGCGGCGATCAGCTGCCGCTCATTATCACTCCACCGGCCCGCTCTCACGGACCCTCACCTCGCTGCTTGCCACAATGCTTTTATTTACGTTGCCAAACATTTGTTATAACCGTAGTAAATATAAGTAAAGTTTAACGTTTAAATACCGGTACAAATTACTACTGTATTGATATTAAAAAAATACAAATAACGTTACACATGACGTTATTGATGGCCAACGGACCTTTTCACTGACGTAATGACGCAATGACGTGCACTTGCTAGCCTGTTCCATTCACGTGTTCTCCGAATGCTAAAGAGGAGCCTCGCCTAGCCTCTGAAGGAAGTGACTTTGAAGGATCCGTCCTTCCAAGGAAGCATCCTTGACATTGAGAAACACCTAGAGTAGGGGAAAGTCTAACAGACACAGGTAAGGACTTCCAGAGCTTAGGACCATGAACGGAGAAAGCTCTGTCACCTCTAGATTTAAGTCGTGATTTTGGACCATTTAATATCATCTGGGTGGAAGATCTGAGCGTTCTCACTGAGGAATAAGAATGGATAAGTTCTGAGACCATGAATTGATTTAAATACAAACACTAAAACCTTAAAATCAACTCTGAACCGAACGGGTAGCCAATGAAGTGATGACAGCTCAGGTGTAATACGTTCTCTCTTTTTTGTCCCTGTTAAAAAACGAGCCGCAGCATTTTGTACCAGTTGTAATCGCGAAAGTGAGGACTGATTTATTCCAGCATATAGGGCATTACAATAATCCAGCCGGGCTGAAATAAACGCATGAATAACCGTCTGCAAATCACTAAAGCTCAGAATATTTTTCAGCTTGCGAAGTCCCCTAAGCTGAAAAAAAATGGCTCTAACTACAGATTTGAAGTTTTTTATCAAACTTTAACTCCGGGTCAAGAGTAACTCCCAGATTTTTAACTTTGTCACAAATGTTATCTTGAAGGGGGCCTAAAAACCGGAAAAACTGAGGGTAATGCAGATAAGACGCCATTGACAGGCCACGGCCTCACATGTCCCGGTTAAAATAGCAATTTTCTCTCGATTTACAAATAGTTGGAAACATCTGGGATATTGTAAGTACTCAACTGAACAAAATATATAACACTGGCCTTGTGGTTTTTGGATATCTTACTGAAATTATTTTTACAGTGCTCCTTTAACCCAAATCGGTTTGCTCTGGAACATCTTATTATAGATTAATAAGACCAAAGATTACTCGTTTGATACATTAAATGAAATGTATCTCATGTTTAACCACTATCTACATACAAGAGCCAGTTTCCAAATTCCCGCAGGATTGTCCGAGATGAAGCGCTTTCAGCGGGTACACGAGTCACATATTTGAGGTCTAAATAACTACGTTCACGCCAAAAACTGTTAACTACGTTTAGTGACACAACAACAGGAGTATTGACGGTTCCAGTGCTGATACTGGGGGAGAAGTGCACGGCTCTCCGCCAATCAGATTCCAGAACCAGACAGAACCTTTGGATAAAGAAAAATATAAGAATTAAAGCAGTTGATGTGAAAGAAGTGTTGTGACATGTATCCTTACCCATAATTCGTGTGTGTGTGTGTGTGTGTGTGTGTGTGTGTGTGTGTGCAGGTTCCCTCAGGAGCTTAATGTGGGAAAGATCAGTGCGGAGGTGATGTGGAACATGTTTGCTCAGGATATGAAGTACGCTATGGAAGGTAAACACACACCGACTGAACCCTAAACCTCTGGCAAACTCACAAAATCACATCCTTTCTCATTAAAATCTGTTCTTTTCTTGTTTAATGTATATTTTTTAAATGTGTCTATTTATGTACTAATATCCTTTTATTTATTTACCAGTTATTTTTGTACAATATGCAATTATTTCTTGTATATTTATTATGGTAATTAATTATTATTATTTGTGATTTTATTTATTTACTTATTTTTCTCTTTTCTATTCTAATGTTGATTTAGTTTTGTCATAATTTGAGGTTTGTTGAATCTGCCTTATTTATTAAATAAAAAATTACAATATGCAATTGTTTATTTTATATTTATTATACTAAGTGTGATTTATTGATTGTTATTTCTTTCTTGTCACTTCTTTTCTAATGTTATGTTTTAGTTTTGTCGTAATTTGAGATTAGTTTGAGTCTCTGTCTAAAAATGTTTATGTATGTAATTATATCATGTTTTTCTCTATCTCTACACTTTTTATGTTATGTTTTTAATTCTGTTGTAGTTTTTAAATTTCTCTGTGTTGATGTTTTTTCCATAATTATTTCTTTATATATATTTATGTATTTTTGATATTTTTGTTTATTTTTTAAAAGCTATATTAATTATTTATTTGTTTGTATTATTTGTGATTTATTGTTTATTTACTTATTTTCTTAAGTTCTTATTTTCTTATTTACTTAAGTTCTGTCATAATTTGTCTTAAGTTTTATTTCTCTTTCTTTATTTATTATGTAATTATTATATAGATTTTTTCTCTATACTTCTTTTATAATGTTATGTTTTTAGTTCTGTTTTTATTATTTATTTGCGTATTTTTAGTTTTGTTTACTTTTTTAATTATACAATTATTTATTATATTAATTATTATTATTATTTGTGAATTATTTTACTATTTTCTTCTCTCTTCTTTTCTAATATTGTTTTACTTCTATTGTAATTAAAGGTTTGTTTGAAATTAAATCTCTGTATTAAATTTAATTTAAAAATACATTTTTATTAAAACAAAAATTATCTATAATTTATTATATTGTTTTTTATTTAACTTTTTAAAATATGCAGTTATTTAATTTTTTCATTTATTTTTTGATTAATTATAATTTTGTGATTTAGTTTAATAATTATTCACACATTTTTTCTCTTCTATTCTAATATTATCTTTTACTTCTGTTGTAATTTGAGGTTTTCTTGTTTGACCGTCTGTCTTAAAAGTTGCATTTAATTATTTGTATCTTTTATTTAATTATTATTTTTATTTACTTTAGTCTCTCTTCCCTTCTGTTTTATTGTAATTTGAGGTTTAATTGCATTTTTCTAATAATAATTAGAAACGTTAATTAGAAAGATGCTCATTTTAAAAGGTCTGGCATCAAAACAAACATATGTGATGAATATCCTGTTGTCTGTGATCTACTTCCTGTGTCTCAGAGCACGAGAAACACCGGCTGTGCAAGAGCGCCGATTACATGAACCTGCACTTCAAGGTGAAGTGGCTGTACAACGAATACTGCAAAGAGCTGCTGTACTTCCAGGACCGCGTGCCTGAGTACCCGGCGTAAGAACACTAGTGTACTAGTGTGAGGAGTGAGTGAGGAATGAGTGTGAGGAGTGAGTGTGTGAGAGGTGTGAGTGAGGAATGAGTGTGAGAGGAGTATGAAAGAGTGTGAGAGTGTAATTCAGTCTGAACCGCATTATCTCTGTCTGTATAGATGGTTCGAGCCCTTCGTGATCCTGTGGCTGGATGAGAATGAAGAAGTCTCCAGAGATTTCCTGCACGGCGCTCTGGTCAGAGACGCAAAGGACGGGGTAAATATCGCTGTCGTATTTTTAGTAGTGAGATGTTTAGTCTTAACACATCCTTCAGTCTCTTCATTTTTTGCTTCATGCTGGTTCTATGGTGTTGGTTAAAGGGTTAGTTAATAAAATAATTAGACCATGAGACCATATATGATATTCTTCTTTCAGATGAATACAATCAGATATTAAAAATGTCCTGGCTCTTCAAAGCTTCATAATGGCAGTGACTTGTTGGGTCATCTAAATAAAAGTGCATCTTTCGACTTGCTGGCCGCTGGAAGCTAGTTATTTTAGTCTATAAAGTTTTAAATATGGATATTGTTCTCACACAAACACATGGCTTCGCTTCAGAAGGCCTTTATTAACCTCCGGAGCTGTGTGGAGCACTTTTATGATGGATAGATGATGCACTTTTATGATGGATAGATGATGCACTTTTATGATGGATAGATGATGCACTTTTATGATGGATAGATGATGCACTTTTATGATGGATAGATGATGCACTTTTATGATGGATAGATGATGCACTTTTATGATGGATAGATGATGCACTTTTATGATGATAGATGATGCACTTTTATGATGGATAGATGATGCACTTTAAGATGGATAGATGATGCACTTTTATGATGGATAGATGATGCACTTTTATGATGGATAGATGATGCACTTTTACGATGGATAGATGATGCACTTTTATGATGGATAGATGATGCACTTTTATGATGGATAGATGATGCACTTTTACGATGGATAGATGATAGATGATGCACTTTTATGATGGATAGATGATGCACTTTTATGATGGATAGATGATGCACTTTTATGATGGATAGATGATGCACTTTTATGATGGATAGATGATGCACTTTTATGATGGATAGATGATGCACTTTTATGATGGATAGATGATGCACTTTTATGATGGATAGATGATGCACTTTTATGATGGATAGATGATGCACTTTTATGATGGATAGATGATGCACTTTTACGATGGATAGATGATGCACTTTTACGATGGATAGATGATGCACTTTTATGATGGATAGATGATGCACTTTTACGATGGATAGATGATGCACTTTTACGATGGATAGATGATGCACTTTTATGGTGGATAGATGATGCACTTTTATGATGGATAGATGATGCACTTTTATGATGGATAGATGATGCACTTTTATGATGGATAGATGATGCACTTTTATGGTGGATAGATGATGCACTTTTATGGTGGATAGATGATGCACTTTTATGGTGGATAGATGATGCACTTTTATGGTGGATAGATGATGCACTTTTATGATGGATAGATGATGCACTTTTATGATGGATAGATGATGCACTTTTATGATGGATAGATGATGCACTTTTATGATGGATAGATGATGCACTTTTATGATGGATAGATGATGCACTTTTATGATGGATAGATGATGCACTTTTATGATGGATAGATGATGCACTTTTACGATGGATAGATGATGCACTTTTACGATGGATAGATGATGCACTTTTATGATGGATAGATGATGCACTTTTATGATGGATAGATGATGCACTTTTATGATGATAGATGATGCACTTTTATGATGGATAGATGATGCACTTTTATGATGGATAGATGATGCACTTTTATGATGGATAGATGATGCACTTTTATGATGGATAGATGATGCACTTTTACGATGGATAGATGATGCACTTTTATGATGGATAGATGATGCACTTTTATGATGGATAGATGATGCACTTTTACGATGGATAGATGATAGATGATGCACTTTTATGATGGATAGATGATGCACTTTTATGATGGATAGATGATGCACTTTTATGATGGATAGATGATGCACTTTTATGATGGATAGATGATGCACTTTTATGATGGATAGATGATGCACTTTTATGATGGATAGATGATGCACTTTTATGATGGATAGATGATGCACTTTTATGATGGATAGATGATGCACTTTTATGATGGATAGATGATGCACTTTTACGATGGATAGATGATGCACTTTTACGATGGATAGATGATGCACTTTTATGATGGATAGATGATGCACTTTTACGATGGATAGATGATGCACTTTTACGATGGATAGATGATGCACTTTTACGATGGATAGATGATGCACTTTTATGGTGGATAGATGATGCACTTTTATGATGGATAGATGATGCACTTTTATGATGGATAGATGATGCACTTTTATGATGGATAGATGATGCACTTTTATGGTGGATAGATGATGCACTTTTATGGTGGATAGATGATGCACTTTTATGGTGGATAGATGATGCACTTTTATGGTGGATAGATGATGCACTTTTATGATGGATAGATGATGCACTTTTATGATGGATAGATGATGCACTTTTATGATGGATAGATGATGCACTTTTATGATGGATAGATGATGCACTTTTATGATGGATAGATGATGCACTTTTATGATGGATAGATGATGCACTTTTATGATGGATAGATGATGCACTTTTACGATGGATAGATGATGCACTTTTACGATGGATAGATGATGCACTTTTACGATGGATAGATGATGCACTTTTATGATGGATAGATGATGCACTTTTACGATGGATAGATGATGCACTTTTACGATGGATAGATGATGCACTTTTATGATGGATAGATGATGCACTTTTATGATGGATAGATGATGGACTTTTATGATGGATAGATGATGGACTTTTATGATAGATAGATGATGGACTTTTATGATGGATAGATGATGCACTTTTATGATGGATAGATGATGGACTTTTATGATGGATAGATGATGCACTTTTATGATGGATAGATGATGGACTTTTATGATGGATAGATGATGCACTTTTATGATGGATAGATGATGGACTTTTATGATGGATAGATGATGCACTTTTATGATGGATAGATGATGGACTTTTATGATGGATAGATGATGGACTTTTATGATGGATAGATGATGCACTTTTATGATGGATAGATGATGGACTTTTATGATAGATAGATGATGGACTTTTACGATGGATAGATGATGCACTTTTATGATGGATAGATGATGGACTTTTATGATAGATAGATGATGCACTTTTATGATGGATAGATGATGGACTTTTATGATAGATAGATGATGGACTTTTACGATGGATAGATGATGCACTTTTATGATGGATAGATGATGGACTTTTATGATGGATAGATGATGCACTTTTATGATGGATAGATGATGCACTTTTATGATGGATAGATGATGCACTTTTATGACAGACCTGAGGAAGAGTAATGGGCTGTTTTTCATTGTTGGTTGAACTAACCCTTTAATGTTCATATAACATGCAGCTAAACAAACAAAATCTCATTTAGTTGCATGTTTCATATTTTAAAATGATTTTTTTATCTTTGGCATGATTCTGTCGCTGATGTTTTGTGTCTCTCTCTGCAGTTCCAGCAGACGTCGGAGCACGCGCTCTTCTCCTGTTCGGTCGTCGACGTCTTCTCTCAGCTCAACCAGAGCTTCGAGATCATCAGGAAGCTGGAATGTCCCGATCCTCAGATTGTTGGGAATTACATGAAGAGATTTGCTAAGGTGACCAGATTAACTGTGAAATACTGTTTCATTCAGTCACTGTTATTATTGGTCATACCTCTAATATGCTTTCTCAAATACCTTTAATGTAGAGTGTAATAAAGGCTGTTTGTGAATGTAAAATCCCATCGTAGGAGACTTTAAAATGGCATAATGTGTGTGTGAAAGGACCATGTAATGCTGCAAAAAATGCTGTCTTTCTTCAAACATTATGGGATTGTTGCTTTTTTGTTAAATGTTTCTCTGACCATTCTAAATCAAGTTCTAACATTTAAAAGACTCTCCATGATGATTGATGTATAAATTATGTTTTTGATATTATTGTTAGACCAGATAATGTTGAACGAATGTTCTATTAACGTTACTGGAAGAACATTTGTTCATAACGTCTTGTTTTGGTATCCAGTAGTTTTGACGAAATTCATATGACCGTGACCAAAGTCTCCTTATGTTCCGCAGTTTCGACAGAGGCGTCGTGTTTTATGTTTCTAAGGCTCTTGTAGTGTTGCCATGTCCTCTTATTATGAGCGTTTTTGGACTAAATCAGCTCTAAAGTGAGTAAATGTTCAGTGTTTGTGAGACGTGTGTGAGTCCTCTAATCATGTGACTGTTGTTCTTCCGTTCAGACCATTGGGAATGTTCTTCTGTCTTATGCTGACATCATTGCCAAGGATTTTCCCACTCACTGCAAGAAGGAGAAAGTGGTGCGTCACATTCATGCATTTACATTCATAATACATGAGGCTCATAATAAAGTCTCTTGGGATGTGTGTTAGTGAGGTATTAGATGGAGATATAGTAATTAGCTGAGTGACTCTCAGAGGAAGACACACTCACACATGCTCACTCTCACACACAGACGCACACTTACAGACACACTCACTCACACGCACACTCTCTCACACACAGACACACACACACTCTCTCACACACAGACACACACACACACTCTCACACAGACACAGACAGACACACACACACACACACACACACACACACACACACACACACAGATACACGCACACTCTCACACACACTCGCTCTCACACACACTCACACAGAGGACTGCAGGTGAAAATTAGCTTTGAGCTAAATCCAGTACATTACATGGAATGGAAACATTTGTTAAAAATTTTACATGGTCCTTTTATAAATAAAGTAAAGTAAGTATACACACACACGCACAGACACACACACACACACGCAGACACTGACACTCATGCACACACTCACACACAAACACACACCCACCTACACTCATGCACACACTCACACTCTCTCACATACACACACATTTACTCTCTCACACGCGCTCACACACATTCACTCTCACACACACACACACACGTACACACACAAACACACACACTCACACACACACATTCACTCTCACACACACACACACACACACACACACACACACACTGACACTCATGCAAACACACACCCACCTACACTCATGTACACACTCACACCTATGCACACACTCACACTCTCTCACATACACACACACATTTACTCTCTCACACACGCACACACACACACACACACACACACACACACATTCACTCTCTCACACACACACACACACATTCACTCTCTCACACACACGTCTAGAGAGACTAATTCAGCTCACATTACTTAATGAAATTATCACATTTAGCACTATTCCTCGCGTCTGATGCCGCAGGGATTTCTTTTAATAGCGTGTGTGTGTGTGTGTGTGTGTGTTAATTTTATTTAACTTCCTCCTCTCTGTGATTTTCAGCCTTGCATCATTATTAATAACATCCAGCAGCTGCGAGTCCAGTTGGAGAAGATGTTTGAGGCCATGGGAGGGAAAGATGTGAGTTCATCCACGCATTCACACTTTAAAACATGCCATCCTAAAGGCTTTGGAAGTCATATCATGCTTTGTGTGAAGAAATAAAACATTCAAAAGTTTGGGGTTTTGCGCATATTCTCATCAAGGCAGCATTTATTTTGATCAAAAAATACAGTAAAAACAGTGGAATATCATTACAATTTAAAATAACAGTTCTCTATGTGAATATATAGTAAAGTGTGATTTATTCCTGTGATCAAAGCTGAATTTATCATCATTACTCCAGTCTTCAGTGTCATGATCCTTCACTAATCATTCTCAGATCTGATGATCAACACACATTTAGGATTATTATCAGTGTTAAAAATAGTTTTTGTGGAAACCTTGTGGATTCTTTGATAAATAGAAAGTTCAAAACAACAGCATTTATTCAAAAAAATTCTTATTTTGACATCATAAATGTCACTTTTGATCCATTTAATGCGTCCTTGCTGAATAAAAGCATTCATTTCTTTCAAAAATTCACCCTGAACTTTTGATCGGTAGTGTGTGTGTTTAAATAGGGTGCTTCAGCAGACAATCGTGCCGGGTTTGATGTCAATAATGCCAAACATCATCGCTTCTGACACGTCTTAAAACTGAGTGAGACGAACCAAATTGAAGTATATGAAAGTGCAAATGAGATATGAAATCTTACGTCTTATACACAGTGTAAAAACAACATCATATGGAAGCAATTGTAGTTTTGGATGTTGCATTTGTCCATAAATGCATTAAATAAATAGCAAATTAATGCACATTACAGTCCTGAGTCCATCCATTAAACTCTCACATTTAGCAACTTTTCCGTCATCCATCCATCATCCCTTTCTCATAAAGGTCATAAAACATTCCCACGCTCCATCTTTAGCACAATCTCGGACTTTTACTTCCTGTTTAACACTCCACGCATCAATCACACACGCATATTCAAGCTCATTATTCTTGCAATTCATTTGCATTGACGTCATGCATCATTTATGACCGATTAATTTTTTAACTGGTGGTGGCGCTATAGAGTTGGTCCTAGAGACCCCAGAATTGGTCTGATTACTTTTCTTTATCATCACTACACGTGTGCCAAATTTGATCATTTTCCTAATTGCGGTTCATTCGGCTGCCATAGACTCCCTTTGGGGAGGAATAATAAAAGAGGCTACAGACGCTTCGGCGTTTGGCCCCTAAACAGCAAATCAGATTCATAATTATGAATTTTTTTATTTATTTCTTTTGCAGTTAAACGTGGAGGCCAGTGACTTCCTGAAGGATCTACAAGTCAAACTGAACAACGTGATGGATGATCTCAGCAGGATCTTTGCCATGAGGTTGGTTTGTGGTTTTGGAGTATTTATGAGTTCTTTTATGTTCTTACCAAAGAATACCAGTTATGTTTTTAAGTTTAAAGTGCCCCATTATGCTTTTTTTTTACATTTCCTGTCATGCAGTGTGTGATTTTGTGAATGTAAAACACGGCAGTTTCAAAGCTCAAAGTGCAGATAAATTGCGTTTTTGACTCCTAAAAGAAAGAATCGATTCTGAACTGAAACGAGTCGTCAGTAATTGAGTCTCTCTTCCTGCTGAACCTGTAGGTTTGTAGCTCATTTGCATAATACCGCCTCTGGTCCTCATTGGCTGAACAGCGTCTCTTTGCCCCGCCCTCAATCACTGTAGTTGTATCTGAGACTGGAAGAGTTTGGTTGTTGTTCATGTGGAGCAGACGCTGAGATTGATACGGTCAAACCCACGCCATCGTTACTGTTCATATCACTGAGATTCAGATATGATAATGAGTGTTTGATTTCTGACCAATCACAGCAGACTGTGCTGTCTGACCAATCAGAGCAGAGCAGCTCTCAGAGAGGCGGGGTTTAGAGAGACTGAATCTTCTAATGAACCGTTTCAGACTCTGAGAGAAAAGAGCTGATGCGTCGGTCAGTGGATATTATGAGAACGTTACTCTGAAATGGGGCACTTTAAAATCTGAACTCTTTATAAGATAATTCTCTGTAAACCCCACCGTTGTCTGCAGTTTCCAGCCGCACATTGAGGAGAGTGTGAAGGAGATGGGCGATATTTTAGCTCAGGTGAAAGGAGCCAATGTTCCTGCCAACGGGAACGGCAGCTTAGCTCAGGATACCGACAGCGTCCTGCAGCCCATCATGGACTTCCTGGACAGCAAGTGAGAGACGCTCAAAACTATCACTCAGATTAAATATACAGTAGTGTCTAAAAGTGATGTTTATTTTTAATGACCATACCAGTTCAATTAAACCATCACAATATGCTTTCCCCCTCACACACACACACACACACACACACACACACACACACACACACACACACACACACACACACACACACACACACACACACACACACACACAGCCCCTAAACCTACCCATCTCACACACACACACACACACACACTGCCCCTAAACCTACCCATCACAGGAAACATTCTGCATTTTTACTTTCTCATAAAAACTCCTCCTGTGTGATTTATAAGCCTTTTGTAAAGTGGGGCCATGGGTAATGTCCTCATATTTCACCCTCTCCTGTAATACCTGTGTCATACCCATGGCATTATACACATTTGTGTCCTCATATGTCACAAAAACATGCCCACACACACACACGTTAAATCGCAATAACTCAGTTTGACAGCACAACCAAAAATCATTTGAACGTATTCAAATATGTCTAGAATTAATTTTAAAAAATTTAATAATTCAGTTTATTTCAATACATATGGTTAAACTAAATAAAAATGAGCCTCGGCAAGTTTTATATATTTAATTTAATTTCAGTTAACATTAAAGTTTTTAGGTTTAGATATAATTTAGTTAACTATAGTAACTTTTCCTGTGATAGAGTATTATTTTTTTCAAATCGATTAATCGAATCTGACAGAAGTTTGTAAATGTATAATATACTGTACGTGTACCAGCAGCCGTGAGTCCAGTTTGACACGCGCGCACACACACACACACACACTTGCACACACACACTAGCACACATGCACGCACATACGCACACACACACACTTCTACACACACACTCGTTCGCACGTACGCACACTTACGCACAGACACACCCTTGCACACACACATTAGCCTGCACACGCATGCACGTACGCCCACACACACACTCCCGCGCACGTATGCCCACACACACGTACGCACACACTCATGCGCATGCACACTTACTCTCACACGTACTCATGCATACTCACACTCGCACACACTCGTGCACGTACGCACACACACTTGCGCACGTACGCACACACACACTCATGCACACGCACACACACACACGCACACACACACACACACACACTAACTCACACATACATCTATTTAATGTTAGATGCGATTACGTAATCAGTTTGACAGCACAACCAAAAATCATTTCAGTGTGTAAAAGTGGGATGGAAAAACAGGTTCAAATGGATCGTCATTTAGTTTGGTGCCTCTCTCTGGTGGTAGAGGGATATTTGTGATGTCGATTGACTGTGTGTGTGTGTGTGTGTGTGTGTTCCTCCTCTTAGTTTGACTCTGTTCGCTAAGATCTGTGAGAAGACGGTCCTCAAGCGTGTGCTGAAGGAGCTGTGGAAGCTGGTGATGAACACCATGGAGAAAACCATCGTCCTGCCGCCGCTGACCGACCAAACGGTGTGTGTTCATCACACACACACACACACACACACACACACACACACACACACACACACAACATGCCACCCCATGGTAATGTCAGGCTTTTTTACTATGATGACACTATGATGGGAATACCGTGGTAATCTTTGCAGGAGCTTTCAGAGTTCATGGTATTTCATTTATCTTTACTTTTTTCTTTACCAGAAGTTTTTATGTCAAATGGTTTGAATGATTTTTGTATAGATTGCACTCTTTCCCTGGAAGCATAAAAATATAGAAATGAACATTACATTTTAAAAGTTGATTTATTTTCATGGCCTGATATTTCCAGGTCATCCGTAGTTTATGTCAAAATATCGTAGTAGTATTATAAGTGATGTAAATATTTTTTTACTGAAACTAAATATTTAACTGAAAGTAAAGTTTTTTTAATAATCAAATAACTAATCAAATTAATTTAATAATCAACACTTATTAAAAAAATAAAAGGCTTTTTAATGCCTGATATTTCCAGGATATCCATAGTTTATATCAAAATATTATAGTAATAGTGTTACATTTTATTTTTTTACCGAAACTGAAATTGTTTTTGGTTTTCAGCTAAATAATCTTTTTAATTTCAGTTTCAGTAAAAAAAAAAAAAATCAAATAATACTTGTAAAACCATTACTATGATGTTTTGATATAAACTATGGATATCCTGGAAATATCAGGCCTGGAAAAGCCGTGAAAATTATTTTTATTTTTTCAAATGCAAAAAAATGGAATTGTTTTAAATGTGAAGAATAAGCTCTCTTGATTTTTGAGTGTTTGAATTTGATTAATTGATTATTAAATAAACTTTTAAAAAAATTTATTATCAAAGCTCAAATAAGTTTTTCTTCGCAGCATAAAAATTTCCATGACTTTTTACAATATTATTGATTTTCATGACTTCTCCAAACCTAATATTTCCAGGATATCCATCATTTATATCAAAAGACCCTAGTAATAACGTCTAGCGATCTAATTTAGCTAAATTAATAATCAACTCTCAAATATAAACAAGTCAAAAGATCTTACTCTTTGCAATAAAAATGTAAATATACATGTATATAAAAAATGCTATTACTTTTTACACATTTGATTTATTTGTATGGCTTTGCTAGGCCTGATATTTTTCAGCTTATCCATAGTTTATATCAAAATACCTCAGTAATAGTATTACTAGTGATGCATTGAAAATTATTTCATATAAAATATTTTTTAATATTTATTACAATATTTTCTTTTACCAAATTTTCTTTACTTAATAATCAGTTAAGTCATCAAATTAATTTAATAATAGAAGAGAAAAGAGACCACTATTTAAGTTTATTTTTATTATTATATTTAATTATATATATATAATATACTTTTTTTTTTTTTTTTTTTTTTACAATTTTGATTTATTTGCATGACTTTTACAGAATTTATACTTCCAGGTTTTTATTATAATGTTGTAATAATTCTATTACTTAAGATAATCCAACATAGCAAAAGCAAAAAAATTTAAATGTAATAATCAACACTCATAACAGGACATAAGGCAGTTTTAAATAAACGTATTAATGCCATCGTGTGTTTTGTGTTTCCATCTGATCCGTCACTAAACGTGTTTTTAATGAATATATTCTGCTCAACACACTCATCTGGATTCTCCATCATTAGCTGTAGTGTGTGTTTGTGTGTGTGTGTGTGTGTTAAGTAACGATTGTGCTGAGAGTCTGGCTCTGTACGATCTGTCCTGACACAAACAGGCTGTATTTTAAGACATCATCGCTGAACTCACAACACACACACACACACACACAGGCTGTTGAGCTTAAGTTTATTGATATTGTGCGTTTCACACAAAATGGTAGTTCATAGTGATTTTCATTCTTCTCTTATTTCTCTTCATCATCATCATCATTCTCTTGTTCATCTTTCACCAGATTGTTGTAAGTATAACTGTGATTGTGTGTGTGTGTGAGTGTCTTGTCTGTCTGTCCTGTGTAAGAGTCTGTTTGAGAGTATGTGTAAGTGTCTGTGTTTGAGAGTGTGTGTGGCCTCCAGATCACCCTCTCTCTCTCTCTCTCTCTCTCTCTCTCTCTCTCTCTCTCTCTCTCTCTCTCTCTCTCTCTCTCTCTCTCTCTCTCTCTCTCTCTCTCTCTCTCTCTCTCTCTCTCTCTCTCTCTCTCTCTCTCCTTCATTGACATGTAACTCTAATCTGGCAGTACGAGTCTCGATCAGGGAAACACTTCCGTTACTTGAAATAAAGCTATAAATAGAAAGTGTATTTGATGTGAATCTGCAGTTGATTCCCATGAGTGTCTTTGTGAGCAGCAGGTGAATGTTTGACTGCTTCTCTCTGTGTGTTTGTAGGGCACACAGCTCATCTTTAATGCTGCTAAAGAGTTGGGTCAGCTGTCCAAACTAAAGGTGCGTTCATAAAGAAATTATTTTTCCTCTGATAACTCAATGAACTATGGAAGCTTGTTTCTGCCACAGAATGAAGACACGATGAAAAAGGTTATTGTGACTATATCTCACAATTCAGACTTTTTTCTTACAATTGCACATTTAAATAATCCGTAAGTGAGTTTGTCTTGCGATTTTTACTTTCCCCCCCTCAGAATTCAGTTAACGTCTTGCAATTTTTATTTTTTTCCTCAGAAATCCGAGTTCACATCTCGCAATTTTTACTTTTTTCCTCAGAATTCCGAGTTTACGCTTCACAATTTTTACTTTTTTCCTTGTTCCTCTGTATTATGTTTACATCTTACAATTTTTACTTTTTTCTCTGAATTTTTTACATCTTACAATTTTTACTTTTTTCTCTGAATTTTTTACATCTTACAATTTTTACTGTTTTCCCTGAATTATGTTTACATCTTACAATTTTTACTTTTTTCTCTGAATTATGTTTACATCTTACAATTTTCACTTTTTTCTCTGAATTATGTTTACATCTTACAATTTTTACTTTTTTCTCTGAATTATGTTTACATCTTACAATTTTCACTTTTTTCTCTGAATTATGTTTACATCTTACAATTTTTACTTTTTTCTCTGAATTTTTTACATCTCACAATTTTTACTTTTTCTTCGGAAGTCTGAGTTTCCATCTCGCAAATTTTACTTTTTCCTCGGAAATCTGAGTTTCCATCTCACAATTTTTACGTTTTCCTCAGGAAGTCTAGTTTCCATCTCACAATTTTTACGTTTTCCTCAGAAGTCTGAGTTTCCATCTCACAATTTTTACGTTTTCCTTGGAAGTCTGAGTTTCCATCTCGCAATTTTTACGTTTTCCTTGGAAGTCTGAGTTTCCATCTCACAATTTTTACGTTTTCCTTGGAAGTCTGAGTTTCCATCTCACAATTTTTACGTTTTCCTTGGAAGTCTGAGTTTCCATCTCACAATTTTTACGTTTTCCTCGGGAAATCTGAGTTTCCATCTCACAATTTTTACGTTTTCCTCAGGAAGTCTAGTTTCCATCTCACAATTTTTACGTTTTCCTCAGAAGTCTGAGTTTCCATCTCGCAATTTTTACGTTTTCCTCAGAAGTCTGAGTTTCCATCTCGCAATTTTTACGTTTTCCTCAGAAGTCTGAGTTTCCATCTCACAATTTTTACGTTTTCCTTGGAAGTCTGAGTTTCCATCTCGCAATTTTTACGTTTTCCTCGGGAAGTCTGAGTTTCCATCTCGCAATTTTTACGTTTTCCTTGGAAGTCTGAGTTTCCATCTCGCAATTTTTACGTTTTCCTCGGGAAGTCTGAGTTTCCATCTCGCAATTTTTACGTTTTCCTCAGAAGTCTGAGTTTCCATCTCGCAATTTTTACGTTTTCCTTGGAAGTCTGAGTTTCCATCTCACAATTTTTACGTTTTCCTCGGGAAGTCTAGTTTCCATCTCACAATTTTTACTTTTTTCTCTGAATTTTTACATCTTACAATTTTTACTTTTTTCTTGGAAGTCAGTTTCCATCTTACATTTTTTTACTTTTTTCTCATAATTATGTTTACATTTTACAATTTTTACTTTTTTCCTTTAGAATTCTGAGAAAAAAATACAAATTGCGAGACGTAAACTTGGATTTCAGAGTCTACATCTTGTTAATTTTACTTTTTTTCCCCTCTGAAATTGTATACATCTCACTTTTTCTATGAATTGTGTGCATTTTGAAATTTAGATATTTTTTTCCCCTCTGATTTCTGAGTTTAATTACTACTCCTGACTATTGTTTTATAAGGATGCTGTGGTATCCAAGCTGACAGATTGTTTGTCATTTAGGAGCACATGGTGCGAGAGGAGGCCAAGGCGCTGTCCCCTAAACAGTGCGCAGTTATCGAGCTCGCACTGGACACTATAAAGGTACAAGCACACACACGTTCAGAATCAGACCTGTCTGTTATCATGATACTGACGGGGTGTGTGTGTGTGTGTGTGTGTGTGTGTGTGTGTGTGTGTAACAGCAATACTTCCATGCGGGTGGTGTGGGTCTGAAAAAGACGTTTTTGGAGAAGAGTCCGGACCTGCAATCTCTGCGCTATGCATTGTCTCTCTACACACAGGCCACCGACAAACTCATCAGGAAGTTTGTCCAATCTCAGCACACTCAGGGTATGTCACCATCTTATGTGTTTGAGTACTAGGACTGTTGATTTGTATTCAGTTTTGCCCTGTTCTTTTAGTATTCTTGTTATCTGTGTTGAGTTCCTGTTCCCATTGTTAGTTCAGTTGTGTCCCAAATGATGCACCACACACTATACACTATTAAACTATGTATTTGTGTATTCATCCTTGTAATGATAGAAACTTTATAAGGTTATTTTTGTCATCAATTATCAGATGCCCCTCCCCCTTCGTTACATAATTAAATCTGTGACAGTCAAGTGCATGATTGAATGCAAGTTTACATCTTTGGGTTAATTAAGAGCGTAATCTGGGTATTTAAAGTGCAATTTTCAGTGTGAACACACTACTAACACCAGGGGCGTTTCTAAGATTTTCATTTTAGGGGGGCTTAGCCCCCAGTGAGGGTAGCCTATGGAAAAAATGTACACACTTTAGTTAAGGGTTCAAACAGCGCTATTAACTAGTAGCTTACTTAGGCTGTTTATTATTACTTATAAGCAAATATTAACACCTTTTCTGCATGGCCATACTGTACATGGATCAATCATACCCAATATTATCGGCAGGTTTATAATCACTGAGATACCAAATGTTATGGGGGGTTCGGGGCATGCTCCCATGAGAAAATTTAGATTTATGATCTACATATGTGCATTTTAAGATGTTCTGAAGGGCAAAAAAATAGATAATAGCTTGAAAACCAAGTCACTGGGCATTAAATTATTAGTCTTTCTCATCTGCACATCTCTCTTTTTCTCTGTTTTTATCTGCCCTGTCTCTTTCCCTCATAACGCTGAGCTTTGACTGATATAGGCTAGTTTTTCCATTTTCGTCAGTGAATAAAGTAAACATATAGTTTACATATTAACATACTGATATTTATGTTTCATGAATAATTTTCTTAGACACGTTACTTTACTGTTTATTCAAGTTTTAAGTTTATTAATTTACAATATAAACACATTCATTAGGCCTACTAATAACAAGCTGAGTTTTTTTATTTTATTTACTGAAGGTTACAAATGAAATTATATTCATTTACAATACACATTCATTATTAATCTTATGCCTAATCTGATGAAAATAGCTTTAAAATGTCTTGTTCGTTAAGGCCTACATTATGAATCACATAGGCATATTTTCAGTTAAAAAGGGCAAAATTTGACAAAAGTTTATTTATTTGCCTGAATACGTCTTTTGTTTAAGATTTCTGACATAAAGCAGTAGCTGTCAAACATTAATGTTTAGTTTAGCTGCTTACATTTATATTACTTGACGTCGAGTTGCGCTGCTTAAAATCGCACTCAGCCTCAGCAGTTTCTGTGGGAACATAAAGCCCGCCTTTACTCTGATTTGATTGGTTTTATCAAATATTTTGACCCCCCCCCCAATCCAAAATCTATCCCGGATTTTGATACCCAAATGTTGACAGGTATGATTTTGACATTGACGAGCGGTGACAGACCAATGACGCTCAGATTTACACACACACACACACACACACACCTCTGTTTCTGACGTGCGCTCTGCTCCGCTCAGCGCTGCTGCGAATTGAAGAACACACACAGACTAAAAGACGGGACGAAGCCGAAGCCTCCCGCCAGATTTATATGTTTTAAAGGTTAATCACATATTTTTTAGGGGGGCTGAGGCATAAGTTTAGGGCTGAAGCCCCCCCTAAAAAGGGCCTAGCGACGCCCATGACTAACACTATTTATACTACACAATTACATGGAATAGTGCATAAGTGTGTGAATTGGGACGGACCGCCTTGTCACTAGTTTATTACTGATTATGTTATGTATTTTGTTTTCCTACTTCTTGTTTATTTTACGTAAAATAGTTTTGTGTTATAAATGAATTTCCCTTTTAGTTTTTTATTTATGATTTATAAGGGAATATATTCCTATTTTTACGTTTATAAATATATTTATGCTATATTTATATTTTTCCTCCTTGTTGTTTATTTTTACACATTTTATCTAAAATAGGTAAATTCATCAAAAATTATCAGAGATGTTAGTTTCCTAATTTCTCTTTTATTAGTTGTACATGTATGATTTGTGAGGGCATATTTGGCCTGTTTTTAAATGTGTGTGTGTGTGTGTGTGTGTGTGTATATATATATATATATATATATATATATATATATATATATATATATATATATATATATATATATATATAGTACATTTATGAATTTATATATTTCCCTACTTGTTGTTTATTTTATTTACGTGTAAAATAGTAAAAATATTTTCATTTAGAAATTATCAGATTTTAGATTTTTATTAATTCTCTTTTATTAGTTTCCATTTATGAGGGAATGTTAAATATATTTTCTATACGATTTCTATATATGTATGCTATATTTATGAATATATATTTTTTCCTACTTGTCATTTTTATGTAAAAGTAAAATTTATCATAATGAATTATTCCGAATGACTTCGGCTGCTACTAATGGATTTTCAGGGGTTTATGATGCCAATGATGGTGTCATATTTTACCTTATTTATTTACATTTTAATAATAATTAATAATTTGTTACATTTATATAGTGCTTTTCTATGCACTCAAAGCGCTTTACATATATAAGGGAGGAATCTCCTCAACCTCCACCTTTGATTTTTTTTTATCAAATACTGTAATTTATCAGAAATGATTTATTCTAACTAGTTTTGGCTGCTAGCGATAAAATCAAATGAAACGAACGGCTCCAGATTGAGTTTATAGCTGTATATTGTGGCTCATTTTGGGTCTGTTAGTGATGTTAATGTTATACATCTTCCTCTTCGTTGTAGTTCATGGAGGTAAAGGCGTGCGATACACTCACAGTGAAGACGTTTATCCAGAGAAGGGTAAGTGTCCACAGATATTAATGCATGACGATATTAATTTTCATATGCATGTGAAGATTACGCCTGGCTCCAGCTGGTCTGCAGAGAAGTGTGTGATTAAACTAAAGTGTGAGATTACCACACAGTTGTGTGTGCGTGTGTGTGCGCGCACATGTAATGCTGCCCTCTGCTGGACCAGCCTCTCCTTTGATCCTAAAAGCTAATATTTCAATAATTTAGCAAAACATTTGCATGTTTATGGTTCTCTGCTGTCCGTTAAAGGTCACATGACGCATGTAAATTTAATATTGTTTAGTAATTGTTTTATTTTAATCATATATTTATATAGAGCTGCTAACAAAATAAATTGTGATTGTTGTCATATATTGACATTTGAACTATTGTTATTACTCTAATTATATAAAAAAATGAATGACTGAAATGTATGACTGCTGGAAATTACAGTTGTACTGTAAAATAAAAATGTATGTGATATTTAAAATGTATTAAATAAATAAATAAATAAATATATATATATATATATATATATATATATATATATATATATATATATATATATATATATATATATATATATATATATATATATATATATATATATATATATATATATATATAATGCCATTGAATTATGAGGGCACATTTTGACCATATACAAAAGTTAGAAAAATATTTTATTTTATTTTTGATTTATCAGAAATGTAAAAATTAATTGGTCATGAAAAAAATTCCAAGTCGTGTTGTCTAATAAAAACCAAAAAAACATATTACATGTACATTTATGCATTTAGCATGTAAAAACATGTAATAAGATTGATTTTCCTTTTTTTCTTCTTCTTGAAAATACTTATTTAATTTTCAAGGAGTCGGTAGAGCGCAGTGTCCTCATATTTTATATATATATATATTTTATTTATACCTTTATTAAATCTTTTTATTCCCCTGCGGAAACAATCTTCCTTTCTTCCGAACCTTCAGTTTTTTTTACATTTTAAATCACAATTTTTTTATTTTACTGGAAAACTTCCATCTTTTGTAAACTTTCCGTCTCATATTTTCAATAACTGAAATATATTTCTGTTGTAAATTACAGTTGTACTGTAAAATAAAAACGAATGTGACTACAGGGTATATTACGGATATTTACGTCTTAAATTCTTCACTTTCATGTGAAAGGTTGTAAAGAAAGTTTGCAACTGCAATTCTGACTTTTCATATCTAAATTATAATTAAGATGTTTATCAAAGGACAGTATAATATATAATGATAATTATGTTTATCAAAGAACATGAATAATAATTATATATATGTGAATAACTTATGTACATGTTATATAAAATACTGTGATTTATCAGAAGTACGTTTTTTTTACTTTTTTCTGAGAATTGTGTGTGTGTGTGTGTGTGTGTGTGTGTGTGTGTAGGGGTGCGGGGGTGTTGTGTCGTGTTGCACAATAAATGAATAATTTAATTAAAATACATAAAAGATGTAATCGCTACGCTTTATCGACTGCATAGATCCTTGAAAATTGCAGTATTTATTACCTTTTATTTTTATAATCTTTTTATTCTGTGACAGAAACAATCTTCCATACTTTCAGACCCTCAATCTTTTAACATTTTAAATCACAGATCTTTTATTTTGCTGAAAACTTCCGTCCACGCAAAGGTTTAAAATGATGCTCATGTCTGAAGCCTTGTGTTTGACCTTTGACCCTGTCCCGCAGCCTCCGGGGTGGAGGACGCCGTGGGCGAGGTTTCCATGACGGTGGAGATCTTCAGCGATCCCAGCACAGGAGGACACAAGATCACAGTCAAAGGTCTCTCTCTCGCTATCTATCTATTTATCGTTCTATCTATCATTCTATCTCTCTCTCTCGCTCTACCTCTCTCTCTATCAGTGTGATTATCAGCTGTCTTTTCCATGTGTGATTGACAGTTGTGTCAGCCAATGACCTTCGCTGGCAGACGCAGGGCATTTTCCGGCCCTTCGTGGAGGTCTTCATCATCGGCCCTTACCTCAGTGACAAGAAGAGGAAGTTTGCCACCAAATCCAAGAACAACAGCTGGTCCCCGAAGTTCGGCGAATCCTTCCAGTTGTGAGTTTCTAACACACACTCCGCCAAACACAGACCAGTTCAGCGGAAGTCCCGCCCAGGAGCTGATTCTAAACATTTGATTGGCCATGTCGATAACGATTGCCTACAACTAGGATTGGGACGGTTACCGTGTTACCGCAATATGCCTACCGCGGGTCTGAGATCGTCACCGCAAAGTTTTTTTTATTTGTATAAAAATATATAATTTACTATAGGCTACTCTGTATTTTATCTCTTACCATACATAAATATATAGTATACATACATATATTTTCTACTTAAAAACTACATTTTGTTATTTTACTAACCCGAATAAGGACTCGTCCGCGCTAGTTTGCACGTGAGGGGAAAAATTTGCTTGCTTCCACTTAGGAGGAGTTGAGCACTTTTTATTTTAATATCTCCTTTCATACTATTTTCTACCTAATTAAAACTATAATTTCGAAACCCAGTGTTTTTTTTTATGTGAATGCTGTTTTACGTGATTTTTAGCACAGGGGTGAAGCACAAAGCTTTTAAGGGAAATAAATGTGCAGATGTTACATCGCAGCCATGAACACAGGCTCTGGAATGAGAGAGGGCGGCTGAGCCCAATTTAAGATTTGCCAGCTTTTTAATTCGGTTTTGCAATCTGCTCATCCGATATTTCAATTTCCGTGATTTTTAACATTAGGCCTAACGTTTGTCTATTTTATCCCACGGGACATCTCGTTTCTTTTCCCAAATCTTCACTCGCGTCGCACTCTTTTTAGCAGGGAATTATAAACGTTTCTTCCTTTCGTTTTTGTCTATTACACTCGTTCACATCTTTACTGTGATAACGTAGAAAAACATAAGATAAGCTTGAATAAAAGTTTATCTGCCTCAACTGAGCATGTACGATTTTATTTTAATGCACATTTATTTTTATTGTTGTTCAGCGTTTTATGTGATTTTTCCAAAATGAGCTTAAATATAGGTGGAAACATAGCTATTGATTTATGACGGAATATTTTATATTTATAAATATATTTACTTATCCATTTATATTTGTTTTCCTTAATTAAGTTCTAAATTAAAGAATTCTTTATTTATTTATTCATTCATTCATTTTTATTTATTTACATTGTCAAATACTTAAATTTATCAAAAATTACAACTGCTACTAATTGAATTTTAAGGGTTTACGATGCCCTTGATTTATAATATTTTAACATATTTAATAGCATTTTCTTTCATTTAAATACTGCTGAAATACAATAAAATATAAATATTAGATTAAACAGCTTATTCAAATTTTAATTGTTGCCTTGGTAACTAAATTAAATAAATGTTTAAGTTAAAGTATTAAAACTAATTAAAAATGATTTATTTATTCATTCATTAAATAAAGACATTAATTTACACTCACCTAAAGGATTATGAGGAACAACTGAACTCCAAACTGAATGTCAGAATGGGAAAGAAAGGTGATTTAAGCCGTTTTGAGCGTGGCATGGTTGTTGGTGCCAGACGGGCCGGTCTGAGTATTTCACAATCTGCTCAGTTACTGGGATTTACACACACAAACATTTCTAGGGTTTACAGAGAATGGTGTGAAAAGGGAAGAGCATCCAGTATGCAGCAGTCCTGTGGGAGAAAATGCCTTGTTGATGCTCGAGGTCAGAGGAGAATGGGCCGACTGATTCAAGCTGATAGAAGAGCAACTTTGACTGAAATAACCACTCGTTACAACCGAGGTATGCAGCAAAGCATTTGTGAAGCCACAACACACAACCTTGAGGCGGATGGGCTACACCAGCAGAAGACCCCACCGGGTACCGCTCATCTCCACTACAAATAGGAAAAAGAGGAGACAATTTACACGAGCTCACCAAAATTGGACAGTTGAAGACTGGAGAAATGTTGCCTGGTCTGATGAGTCTCGGTTTCTGTTGAGACGTTCAGATGGTAGAGTCAGAATTTGGCGTAAACAGAATGAGAACATGGATCCATCATGCCTTGTTCCCACTGTGCAGGCTGGTGGTGGTGGTGTAATGGTGTGGGGGATGTTTTCTTGGCACACTTTAGGCCCCTTAGTGCCAATTGGGCATCGTTTAAATGCCACGGCCTACCTGAGCATTGTTTCTGACCATGTCCATCCCTTTATGACCACCATGTGCCCATCCTCTGATGGCTACTTCCAGCAGGATAATGCACCATGTCACAAAACTCAATTTCAAATTGGTTTCTTGAACATGACAATGAGTTGACTGAACTAAAATGGCCGCCACAGTCCCCAGATCTCAACCCAATAGAGCATCTTTGGGATGTGGTGGAACGGGAGCTTCGTGCCCTGGATGTGCATCCCACAAATCTCCATCAACTGCAAGATGCTCTCCTATCAATATGGGCCAACATTTCTAAAGAATGCTTTCAGCAGCTTGTAAATAAATATTAATTTCATTTTATTACATTTTTAATATATATATATATATTTGTTAAGTACTCAAATATTAAAAAAACTGAAATAAATTTAAAGATGTATAGATATATTTTAAAAAAAATGAAAACTTTAACTGAAGCACAACAAATAGATTAAAACAACAGATTAATTTAGTCGCTTTAAACTACAAAAAAATAAAAAAAATACATCTCACAAATTTTACTTTTTTTGGAATTTTAAATTTGCGCCTCACAAATTTGACTTTTGTCTTGAAATTCCGAGTAAACGTCTCAGAATTCTTTACTTTTGTCTTGCAATTCTGAGTTTCCATCGCAAAATATTTATTTTTGTCTTGGTATTCCGAGTTTACGTCTCACAATTTTTAAATTTTTGTCTTGAAATATTTACTTTTGTCTTGGAATTCTGAGTTTCCATCTCCTAATGTTTACTTTTTGGGGGGAATTTCGAGTTTACGTCTCACAAATTGTACTTTTGTTTTAAAAATCTGAGTTTACATCTCATATGTTTACTTCTGTCGTGGAATTCCAAGTTCATGTCTCACAAATTTTTTACTTTTTTCTTGGAATTTCATTTTGTAATGTTTACTTTTGTCTTGAAATTGCGAGTTTACGTCTCACAAATTGTTTTCTTACGTCTCTCTCTCTCTAGTGTCCTGGGCAGTGAGTTGGGTCCTGAGGGTTATGAGCTGCAGGTGAGTGTGAAGGATTACTGCTTTGCTCGCGAGGATCGCACCGTGGGCACGGCTGTGCTGCAGCTGAAGGATTTGGCCTCGCGCAGCAGCGCCGCCTGCTGGCTGCCGCTGGGTAAGCGCGTGCACATGGACGAGACGGGTCTCACCGTGCTCCGCATCCTCTCACAGCGCAACAACGACGAGGTCGCCAAAGAGTTCGTCAAGCTGAAGTCTGACCAGCGCTCGGCCGAGGAGGGCAGGGGAAGCTAAAGCCACCGGATGCAGGTGGAAAACCCTACTGAAGCAATCCAAACTGTCCAACACACACACACACGTTTGTTTTTGTGAAATGTGGGGACATTCCATTGGCGAAATGGTTTTTATACTGTACAAACTGTATTTTCTATCCCCCTACACTGCCCTTAAACCTACCCAACACACACACACACACACACACACACACACACACAGCCCCTGCCCCTAAATCTACCTACACACACACAAACACAGCCCCTAAACCTACACACACACACACACACACACACACAGCCCCTTCCCCTAAACCCCCCCCCCCACACACACACACACAGCCCCTGTCCCTAAACCCATATGTTATGTTCCTAAATGTTATACATATTTGTGTCCTCATATTTCACAAAAACAAGTGCACACACACACACTCATAGAAGCAGGCACAGATGAAAGCAATCTGACGGGATTCGAGCGAATATGGACATTGGTAGATGTATTTCTACACGTGTTGTTTTGCACTCAAAGGGCCGCGTTTAAGTTTCACAGACAGCCCTAATGTTTAGCACAATGCTGGTTTAACGTGTCACGCCATCTCTGATTGGTGCATAACACATTCCCCTGACCAATCAGAGAGCGGCGCAACCTGCGCTCACGTCATACAAGAAACGAGTGTGAAAATCACGAGCCAGATTGATATTTTGAGTCTGAATTTTTGTTTTGAAACGTTTTAGGGCTGCACGATTAATCAAAATAAAGCCGTAACTGTGATATGGTTTAGTGCGGTTATCAAATCACAGTCTGCAATTTCATTTAATTTAAATATATACGTGTTTCAGAGTGAAGCGACGCAAAATTTTGGTTTAATGTTTGAAAATGAATAATTTAAGACAAACATAAATATTAGTGTATATATATATATATATATATATATATATATATATATATATATATATATATATATATATATATATATATATATTTAAAATAATTATTTAATATTGATTTTATTTTTTACTTTAACATTCAAAATGAAGACACTTATGACATTATTGTAATTTTACACTGTTTATAAAGTATTCAAAAATATAACAATAATGATTTAACTATATTTAATATAAAATTATTAAATATAATTAAATCATTATTGGATTATTTTTAATACTTGTTCTTTATTTTACAGTGAATTAAAATAGTAATATTTCCTATTTTGTATTATATTAATTATTTTTATTTTGTAATAGTCAGTCTGATGATTTAACATTTTAAAAAGTGTAAAATTACAATGTTTGACATTTCTTAATTTCTAAAGAATCAAAAAATAATGATTTTATTATATATATATAATTAAATATAATACATATGTAATTCATTTTTTAATACTCAATGTTTTATTTTACAGTGAAACAATATTTTATTGTCAGCTTTTTCCCCACATTGTGCACCCCTAAAAAAATTAATAGTTATAAAAAAATATTATCATTTTAAAATATATTAAATTAATATTATATTTTATATTATAATTTTATAGTTATAAAACTGTAAATTGTGTCGGTTCTGACATGACGTGAGCGCAGAAACGATGATGTAATATTGAGGTGATGTAACCACTGCAATACTCCTCATGATGATGTCCTGATCACACACACCCACAATGCATTGCGGCCTTGAGTTACCCAGAATCCCCCTCCAGATCTGTTTTATAAATGGACTATTGGACTGAAACGCACTCGGGGCTTGATTCGTTCGTGCTCTGGAATATTTTGCACTTTCTGCATGTCGAGTCCGCTTCGTCGTTCACACACGTCTGCGTCTTCAGCATGGTGAAGATGAACCTTACAAACACACTGTGACGCCACTGCAGATCAGACGCTGTGCATCATGGGGCTTTCGTTTCTTTGTTTGTTTGTGTCACTACATGGCGTCGGCAGAGCATCCGGAAATACAGAACCGACGGATTAACACCTATATTTAATGATGGTGTCAGAAGTTAGCTATGATTGTTGTGAGGCCCAAACACACACCCAGTGCTCTGTAATGGCCGACCCTCCGAGAGAAACGTCCTTCAGACAGTATTACCGGAGCAGGAATGTTTTTGTCTGGCTGTATCGTATTTGTAATGCTTTTTTGTGAGTCTTCTTCAATAATGCATAATTCTAGAGCAATACACTGGACTGAAACATTAAAGGGATACTCCACCGCTTTTTCATATTAAACTGTTATTCCCTTAACTAAGACGAGTTGACACACACCTCTCTCGTCTCAGTGTGTGCTCTTAATCTCTCTGACGCGCGGTGACGATCTGATAGCATTTAGCTTAGCCCACTAAGCCCAGTTCATTCACTATGGTATAGGGATGCACGATACTGGATTTTTGCCGATATATGTTTATTTTTTCCCTTTGTTTGGAAACAACACCATTTTGAGGAAAAACTTTTTTTTTTCATTCTGGTTTCAGATTTCTGAGGTCTCCTTACTAAAAGGATTCTCGTTGAAGATAAATAAATGTTAATAAAGTTCTTTTTATGATAAGAGTATATTAAAAGCCCTGAAAATAACAATATTAAAGCCAGTCATTTTTCACCCCAGATCCAGCTGTAACCTAAATATTGTATTTTTGGATTTAAAGCTACACTGTGTAACTTTTTTAGTTTATTCTTAGCTAAAATCACTTAGTTCTTTCAAAAATATATGTGCTCATTAATGTATATCTACTTATTCGTAATTTTATAATATACCATTGAAAATACATACGGGTGAGGGTTCGGATGGCGGTCGCCATGTTGCTCCTCCATCTTGAAAGTGCATTTGCCAAAGAGGGACATACCCGTAAACTCAAGCTTCGCTTTTGGCGTTTTTACACTCGATGGCACCGTGTTGAATGTGAAGAGGAGGATTGCTTGAGGCTGCTATATGATGATGGAGGATCACTCATAAGCCCCTTTCACACGGCACGTCGGACCTGCAATATTCCCGGAGCATTGCCGGGTCGCCTTCTGTGTGAAAGCAACCACGTCCCGGAATTGATTACCGAATTCGACCCGGGTCGGGGACCTAGTAACATTGCGGAATATGTATCAGAGTCGCCAATGAAGCGGAAAAGAGAATTAAGACGGCAACGCGACGGGCAAATCAACAAGACAAAAGTAAATACTGGAGTGGCCTTTCCAAGATGGAAAGAGCTCATGAGGAGCAACGGTTTTAAAAAGAATGCCGACGTTGCCTGCTTTCTTCTCGACAGGTAATATTAATTCAGCCTATTTGTGTATATTGGAAGTTTTATTGTTGCTTGGCTAATTATATCATGGTGTGCTGTGCATAACACTAGAACGACGTCTAGGATAGTTTTCCTCGCGTCAATGATGAAAAAGTATTGTTTACCTTATAACATAAATCCGTGTTCTATGACGGATAACATGAGATTAATATTTTAATGGCATTATAATTTGTTTGCCTTACGCTAGTGATGTCGTACAATATACAGAATAACGATAGCACTGATAAAAGTTACTTTACTAAGATTAGCTTGCATTCGTCTGGGAACCTGATAGCTGATGTTAGCAATGAACTGGTTAAAAATAACGAAAACGTAAAACTATTATTCATTTTACATAGATTAATTTGATCATAGATCATTTGGTAAATTAAATAACTGCAAATTATAATAGTTTTCAAAAATTACCTCATCACTTGAGCTGAAGCAACACTCACCGAAGAGGTCGAACTGAAAGCCATGACTAAATCGGCCACCGTAGGAGTTGAAACGAAATCGAAATTGAGAGGAGCAGAAACTAATATTCACTGGATGGTCATATACCTTTTCACCACTAGATGGGGGAAAATATCACACAGTGGAGCTTTAACGTTTGTGCACATGAAGTGGGGGTGACATCCGTTGATGCCGTCTTTCAATTCTACAATTACCGTAGAGCTCCTTGGATTATTTTATCATCCATTACCTAAAATGTTATTACAGATTAATAAACTGTATATAAAAGTATTTAATTTACAAGTGTCATGCTTGTGATTTATGACATCATTACTGATTTGTTTATTCAGAACAAGAAGTAACTTCAATTTATTTGTGTATTCTACTTTTTTTATTGTATTATTGTAACAACAGCGCCCCCACTGCATGTATAAATATATAGCGGTCTGGCGGGCGGGCACTAGGACCTGGAGGAGCTTCTGCTGCTGGGGAGGCTGCCGCACGCGCTAGAGAGTGGAGATTGGGCTAGATTTGGTGTGAAAACCGGGCAAATCTGCTGCTGACGGCCACGTTCTTCTGTATGCGCATTCAGAAATTCAAGGCAGCATTTAAAAACAGTCAATATAAATCACTGTACATGCAATGTATTTGCTTGTTTTTACTTGAAGAATGACTGCAGTGCTGACACGGTCTCATCGCTGTAGCACTCCTTGCACACGCATATCAACACGTTATCATATCGGCAAGGCAAATCGGCATAATTTTTTTAAGCGTTTATCGGCCAATTCCGATGTTGTGCCGATATTATCGTGCATCCCTACTATGGTACCAAACAGAGATCAATTTAGAAGTGACCAAACACCTCCACGGTTTCCCTATTTTAATACAGTTACACCAATAGCGTGAGATGTGAGGGAGGATTTTTCAGCCGGGACTTTTTACTGCGCCGAGTCGAAGTACTCTCAGAAGTGCTATTCCGCCATACAATATAGTTCTCTTTTTTAATCCGCTTAAAAAAAAACATGGCGCTTTTCTATGTCATCATACTTGATCGTTCAGCTATTGGTGTAACTGCATTTAAATAGGGGAAACGTGGAGGTGTTTGGTCGCTTCTAACATGATCTCTGTTTGGTACCATAGTGAATGAACTGGGCTTAGTGGACTAAGCTAAATGCTATCAGATCATCACCGCGCGTCAGAGCGATTAAGAGCACGCACTTAGACGAAGGAGGTGCCTATCAACTCGTCTTAGTTAAGGGAATAACAGTTTAGTATAAAAAAGCAGTAAAGTATCCCTTTAAAGGAATAATTCACCCAGAAATCATCGTTCACACTCATGTTGTTCCAATGCAAGTCATCTCAAAGACTTCAGATACACACTCACATTACTATGAATGGGAAAAAGTGTGACGCGCAATATGGCGGAATAAGCCCCGCCTTCTACATAAAACAGCCAATCGCTGATGACATGACAGCATGAGGAAGACATGATTTTCAGGTGAACCGTCCCTTTAAATGACCGAATCTATTCAAACGGCTCTGATAAACGTGGCTGGATTGAGCCATTCGGATCAGCTATTTTAGACTAAACCACAGTGCAATTAAGTGTCTTTGTAAAGTTAGTTGGCGGTTTGATTTGAACTGATTTAACACGTTTACAATGCATAGTATTTGTATCCGCACTAAATACTTGCAGTTCTGTTATTGCTGTACATACATGCTGTTAGAGAGGATGCTGATCCTTCATTTTTACTGTCTTTATACCAGGGCTTTGGCTTATTGTGAATGATTAATCAGTTCACTACATATTTTAATTTGTGTGTGTATATATATTATATATACACACACAAACAATTGTATGTATTATTATTGCTGTCAGGGCATCTAACATGAAAGTTTGTAAATACATTTCGTCAACTCGACAGCACTAATATACTGTATATGTGCAATTAATTGTGAATTGACTTGGCAGCACATACATACATATATATATATATATATATATATATATATATATATATATATATATATATATATATATATATATATATATATATATATATATATATATATATATATATAAACTGCTGCCAAGTCAATTTATTCACGGTCACACATACAGTATATTAGTGCAGTCAAGTCGATTAATCACAATTTGTCGCGCATACACAGTATATCAGTGATGTTGCGTCGATTTAATTGTGATTGTGTGTGTGTACAGTATTGCTGTGAAGTCGACTAATCAGGATTAATCATACTTGTTTGTACTGTCAAGGCGATTAATCGCAATTAGTCGCACATACACAGTATATCAGTGATGACGGATCGATTAATTACGATTGTGTGTGTGCATAGTATAGTGTTGTGATTGATCGACTCCACAGCAATACTGTACTGTACTGTTTATGTATACACACACAACCGCGATTAATCGACCCGCCATCACCGATAAACTGCATACGTGCGACTAATTGCGATTAATCGACCCGGCATCACTGATGTACTGCATGTGCGACCAATTGCGATTAATCGCCCCGGCAACACTGATATACTGCATGCGTGCGACTAATTGCGATTAATCGACCCGGCAACACTGATATACTGCATGCGTGCGACTAATTGCGATTAATCGACTCGGCATCACTGGTAGTCGGGGTCGATTAGTCACGGTTGTGTGTGTGTGTGTATACATGCACAGTACAGTATCTCTGTCGAGTCGACTAATCACAATTATCATACATATGTTAGTGCTGTCAGGACGATTAATCGCAATTAGTTGCACGTATACACCCTATCAGTGATGATGGGTTGATTAATCATGATTGTGTTTGTGTAAACACACGGTTGCTGTTGAGTTGATTAATCGTATATGTTAATGCTGCCAACTCAATTAATTGTGATTAATTGAGTCACATCTAGCATAAGTTATTTTATTTTACTATACTATTTTTTTTTTGTTAATATTTTAAAATCTTTTTATATTTTCTGTTTATTTTAATTCAAATTAATGTAGTTTTTAATTTATTAGCAACTAGCTGGAATTTATTTATTTATTTTCTAAAGTAATGACACTGTTCTTATGGTTTTAGTTAACGATAATAGCCCTTGTTTAGGTTACACCATTTTCTGTCGACTTCTAGAGCAGCATCTTCAGCGTGTTGTAGAAAATGCGATTTCTTTCTCAAACAAGCTTTAAAATCACTGTGCTTGATTTCCTTTGAAACCAAACGCAGCACAGCCATTTAATGTTGATTCACACGAGCCTTGACATTAGAGACGGCAGAGACGTGATTTAAAACACTTCACACACACACACACACAAACACACATGCTGAAGCACAAACGGGCATGAAGAGACTCATATGCATGCATGCATGCCCGCAGACGCTGGAAATAAAACCAAGTGCATGATGGGAAACCCAGTAAATCGTGCCAGCACGTGTCTCAATGTTAACCTGCCACAAACTGACCGATCCGATTGAGTTTCCTCTTTCACTGTTCGTTTTTCAAAAGAAGAGCTTGTGAATAATGTCTCTGATGTTCAAGGACTGCGCATGAGTGGGTGTTTTTATACCAGGGATGTTTCTAGTTTTCGTTTTTAACCATTTTGATTGTTCTTAATGAGGATGATAGTGGATTACTGCAGCATTTGCTTCCTATTAAAACTACAATGATCAACTGACTCTTGTGTTTATTCTTAACAACCTTCATCTGTGGACAAAGATGGTTTACTAAATGTCTAAACTTAAATGAAAATTGTGTTTTGGTTCAAAATATGGTGATAAATGCATCCCAAGACTTAAACAGTTGAATTTTTAAAAAAACGTATGAATTATGAAAAGGTTTGTCTGTTTTTGGCACATTAGTGAAAAGGGGAAATAAAAATTAGCAATACGTAATAAAATTAAAGAATGTCGGTGTTTGTTTCTTCAGGAGAACAAATGAAGATTTTTAACTCAGCCGTTGCTCGTATAATGCATGTCAATGGGGTGTATTTCTGAGAGAAAAAAACAGAGACATACGAGTCCATATTAAACCCTGTGGCTCGTGGAAACACATTGATGTCTTTAGACACGAGACGATCGGTGTCTGCCAGAAACAGTATCTGTGTTATTTTTAACCTCATATAAGACAATTCTCATCTAGTATTCCTAACGCAATTACTTCCGTTGAAGGTCAAAAACACGCCGTGATCATATAGATTAATAATTAGTGCCTTTGTGGATCGATCAAATGAGGCATCTACGTAAATATATCTATGATCACGATTGTATACTGAAGAAACAAACACACCTACATCTGGGATGCCCTGGGGGTCAGCAGATAAACGTCACATTCTCCTTTTGGGGTGAACTATCACTAAGTAAACAACATGAACAAACTAAAATACAATCATTTCATTGAAATAAAAACTAAATCAGTTATTAACCAATGCTTTCATATTTAAAACAACACAAATTCATTATAGATTGGTTTTATTAACTTAAATAAGCCTTGACTGTTTTAAGTTAACCTTTAAAAATATTTTGTATTCACAAAAATACTTATGTAAAACGTCAAAATTATTTTTCTGGTGATCAAGAAAAAAAACTCACTTTTTTTGTTGTTAGAAATAATATTTAAGCATTAATATTTCATATTCTAAGACATTTTCTTGATCACAACAGAAAATTATTTTGACTTTTTTCATCTTAACATCCAGTATTTTTGGAAATAAAAAAACATTGATAACTGACATTTATATAAAAAAACGTTAAAATATTAAGAATTTTGAATGCAAGCCACGATTAAAAAACGAAAACGGCTTTCCCATTGTGTTCTCTCACACACACACACACCTTTAAGATCACTGCGTACAGAAATGAAGACAGATACAAAGGTTTATTGTTTTACAGTACAAAAACGAACAAAAAAAACGAGATTTTATTAAAGAAGCATAAAAAATAAAACTCTTGATACATTTCTTATAACCGTCAAGTCAGCTCAAATCATACGTGTGTACAATTGTTCCAGCTCACGGTTAAAAGGTCCATAAACTTTCAAATAAAATATATTTAAATTTTAAATTTCTTCAATAATTTTTTCTCATTTTGTTATAAATTGCCTATATGTTGCACACAGGAAAACAGAAATATGGAAAATAAAGATAAATTTGCTGTAATAAAAGGGTCACATTATAATCTGGGATATTTATGTCAAGGTAAGCAAATGAATTGTAAAAATAAAATGTGTAAAAAAGTTTTTTTTTTGTCTTTTCATTTTTAGAAAATTATTAGCTAATGCCTCATGGCTTCAAGACATGCAGAGTTTAACTTACAAATAAATGATACATGTTTTAAAAACTACATTACGTTGTACTTCTTGAAAACAAAATTCCAATGATTGTATTCAGGATATTTACAATTAGGCCTGAAAGTCTTATTGAAATAACTTTTGGTTCCGCGTACAAAAAAGGATTCAAGCGAACGTAAAGAGAGGAGAAATGATTCATGGGAAAAACAGTGTGTTCTCGTTCCGACGCAAAACTGCCTGAGATTGGCCTCAGTGAACCCTGTCAGGAAACGATTCAACGTCAGGTCTGTGGTGTCGCTCCCAAAAACACGACCTTCATCGCCAAAACACGTCACATTCACTCACACACACACACGAGGGGAAAACTACAGTCCTGTACCTTTAACCAGTTACACAAAATCAGATTCTGGGGAAAAACCGGCTCAGATTTACGACACGGCTCTCTGTACAAACAATCTGACGATTATCGCCCGTCCGGAGCGACTCACAAAGCAGGAAGAGCGGAGAAGGTTCGGCACAATCTTCGTTTCTCGGCAGCGAGTTTCACCGCCAAGGCACCATCGATCATGTTTAATCTTCACGCGAGTCAAAACGAGTTTGCGGCGCGTCTAGAAAACTGTACAAATCATGCAAACCCAACTATAATTCAACGAAACAACACTAAGATGTGGAGATGTCCCGCGGCGAAACGTACGGAAGCCCTGCGTGATTTAGCTGCCACACGGACTCAATCGGGACTGTTTATTAGCGTTGGGATAAACGCGGGATGACCTGAAGTGTAGTGTGTAACCGGAAGCCCTTAAGAGTGTGAATTCATGGCTTGTCACTCAAAAACCTACAGATTCATCCCATTCACAGGCAGCTGATGGGAACCCACAGCGGGACTAAGTGCGGGAACGCTTTAACCTCTTTACGAGGGCCGGAAGACACTTTTACTCCAGCGAGAGAACATTTCAATGTGTCGCAGTGCACGAAAAGCGATGGCTCTCTCTCTCACACACACACACACACACACACACACAACAAAGAAACATTCGAGTAAACTTACAAAGACCTCTCCATAGAGGGCGCCGTTCACAACAGATGAAGTCTCCACACGCCTATGTTTGACTGTAAAAACCAGCGACCCTGTTTCAGGAGTGTGGATTGATGGAACAAACTTACATCCCAGATCCGGCTCACATCCGGCACACATCCGGCTCACATACGGCACACATCCGGCTCACATCCAGGCCAGATCTGGCTCAAATCCAGGCCAGATCAAGCTCAAATCCAGGCCAGATCCGGCTCACATCCAGTCCGGATTCGGCTCAAATTCAGCCAAGATCCAGCCCGCGTGGAATCCACATGTGCCAGATGTGTGCCAGATCTGAGCCGACACTATGTAACCGTCATGGGATGTGACGCTCATCCCTAAAACATCAAGGAGCATGAATGTTTTTAAGGTAGTGTGGCAACGGTTATGATTTTTATAACGTACTATTCTATCAGATTTAACATCAACTATTACGTCAGACACGTATAAATATTAAGTGTTACATTAACATTTCTCATGTTTTGGTCTAAATGAACGCAGTCTTGCGTTTTACGCTGCCACCGCCGTCGACTGCATTTAAAAACAATGCGGAAAAACAAGGAGATCTTTAAAAATAATTTTAAAAAACGACACAGCGCTCTTAAAAACAAATGCATTAGACAAAAGTGCAGCGTAAAAGTCGAAAAATATCTGCGAGTAGAAAAAGTCAGAAGCATGAATGGAAAAAACCCATCGGATGTGAACATGAACGGCTAAGATTACGAAGTACTTGAGTGGGTAATAGTCACTTTCGTTTCATTATTGTAATCTGAATAGTGTCATATCTAATAATTAGTCTAGTTTAGGAGAAGATCCGGATGCACTGCGTGGCGGGAATGTGGCACACGGGACACTCGGGCTCTTGCGACTGACAGATGGACCCGGCGCAGTCCATGCAGAAGAGGTTGTGTCCGCACGGGACCAGCGCAGCCGTGACTTCGCTCTCGCAGCACACGTAACAGTCTCGGGGAACCATCCCAGCCATGGCACCCGCTTTCAGGCGACCCAACATGGTGGAGGCGATGCCGACCCCGCTTCCGCCGCCTTCGGAATCGGTTGGCGAGCCACCCGGGAGCGAAGACGCCGAGCAGGACGAGTATCCGGTGGTGCTCCCGCCGCTGCTACTGCTGCTCCCGCCGGAAAACGACCCGCCTCCACCTGTCTGCAGCCAGGAGAGGGCGCTAAGCGGGTCGCTTTGAGCGCGGCGGGCGAGCGGATGATCGGGGTCGGGTGATAGACGCGGGGTTACGAGGCCGCTACTGTTACGCCGAACCGGCTGCTGCTTCGCGCCGTTAGCAAACGGTGCCCAGATGTTAGCAGCGCTGAACTCAAATCCCAAATCTTCTGTTGTCACCGGAATATTCGGAGTGGATTCGCCGGCGAAGGAGAAGCTTCCTCCAGCGCTGCTCGTGCTAAAGGGGCTCGTGGGGCTTCCGCCTTCAACCGCACGACGCGCCAACGCCTCCGTCCCACTGGATAATGACGTTTTGCGCGTTGAATGGTGAAGCGGAGGTGGAGGCGGAGGTGGAGGAGGTGGTGGTGGTGCAGAGTGAGTCGCACGCGACCAAAGTGCGCTGCCAAACCCAAGTGCCCCGAGCCCCTCTAAACTCACATCAGTCCCGTTACTGTGGAAGTCATTATCGCCTTGGAGGTCGACGAACGCGCCCGTACGCAGCGTAATGTGCGTTTCGATTTCCTCGCGGGCGCGGTCCACATTTTCCGGCATCCCGGTGACCTCGAACACCGGGTCTTTCTCTCGGCTCGGTGTCACAATATAGGTGTGTGTTTGCTGCTGGATGCGTTTGATCGTGGCTCCTTTGGGACCCACCACTAGCCCCACGACCCTGTAGGGAACGCGCACCTGAATTGTGGTTTGTCCCGGGAGGTTTGGCGGGCCGGATAGCGAACCGGTTGTGCCGGGGCCGCTTGCGCCCGCTTTGCAGCGCGAGGCTCGTATCATGGAGAAGTGCTCGGCCGCTGAGATGATCTCGCGCTTGGCCATCTCCACATCTTCCCGGCGACCCGTCACGATGAACACCGGCTCTTCTCCTCTCACGGGGGTTTTGATGTAGGTGTTCGTTTTTGCTCGCAAAGCTTTGATCTTGCAACCTGCCGAAACAACCAGAGAAAAAAACAACATTAAAAATGGTGCATTGTTGAAATAGAAGAAGTATCACCTCCCCCAGTTCCTCTTAAAGCCAATACGAAAGTGACTTACACTGTAATTCATCGACTGGCCACTAGAGCGGCTCCAGAAGGAGCAGAATCTCATTGAGCTCATGTTAAAATGCCCAACTTTACAGCAGTTTACAGTGTGGGACATTGTGGTTTTGGTCTATACGGCTAATTTTTCTCTTCGTGACAACTGTGAGGGAGGGTGAATTTTTTTTTACAACTTCTATCTTATAAAGTTCAGGAAACTGAGGAGTTTTAATATTGAAAAATATATTTTGATAGTTGTGTATAAATCACTCGTTGAATCTGTGCTCAGTTTCAATTGTGTATCCTGGTTCAACTCTATCTGTTAAACACAAAAATAGACTTGAGGATTATAAACATGGCTGGTAAATTTAACTCAGTTTGAAAAAGGAAAGCCTCTGTTATTGTGGCAAATTCTTCCCATCCCCTATATAGTCCATTTCAGGTACTTCCTTCTGGAAGACGGTACAACGTACCTCTGGTGAAAAAGGCCAAGTACAAGAAGACTATTAGTACATCTGCCATTTTAAATAAGATTTTAAAATGTTTTTGTGTTTTTTTTTTGTGTATTTCTTGTATTGTACGGTTTGTTGAGCATGTGCCTAAAGACAATTTTCTACCCCTTGTGGAGATCAAATAAAGCTTTTTGAATTGAATTTGTTTACATTTAATAAAGCCTTAAAGTTTTGCATAATTAAGGGCGTGGCCACTTTGAGTGACAGGTAGATAGCCGTTTGTCTGCTGTCTGTCAATATATCAGATACAGTACATGACTAATTTTCTCTAGGGAAAACATCTCTCAATTGATCCTCAACAGATTTCGGTAAGTTGTCCTGTATCTTAACACACTCGCAGATGCTCATTCGTGTTTATTTCGCGCAGTAACTGCAGGGCTTGACATTTAGCATGTGCTTAACAAGTAAATCGTTCATTCACTAGTCCGAGTAAAAAATGTGCTCGTCCGGAAAAAAGTTCGATTTTTTTAAATTGTGTGTGTGTTGTAACTAGGGGTGTGCACGAATATTCGAATATTCGATCTGTAATTAACATTCGAAAACTAAAAATACTATTCGAATTTTATTTTGTTAATTGGCTGGCAGTAAATGCAGTTGTAGCAGATATCAAGTGATACCCTCAGGACAGAAGGACAGCCAAACATGGATGAGATGAAGGACGTGCATTTATTAACTTTAAAGAAAAACTAGGTTGGAGCAAAATTAGTAAACACACACACACTGGAAGGCCTACTGTTTCACTCCGCACTTCCCCGCTGCATTCAGTCAGACTGAGCGCGAACGCTTAAAGGGGAAGCGGATAACGCATCCTAAGGTGCGCCACTAATTAAGGCCCCACCTACAACAATTGGTAGGAACTCCCGACTGGAACCATTGAAAATTAAACATAAATAACAATGAAAGGGTAACATTAAGTTGTGATGAAGTTAAAACATTTACAAAAATATTTATTTCAACACAAATAAGTTAAGGTAAAATAAAATAATAAAAGTAGGATGACATAAAATAAAAAGTCACAAGCAACTGGCTACACAGTGCATCCATGAGAAATCCCTCTAAATCTCGCAGTTATATCTCAATCCACTGGGTGGCGTTGTGGAGCAGGTTAATAATTTAAGTGCATTTGATCACAATGTCGTCGTCTGCCTCGCAATGTTTGGAATTAACGTTACTTCGATGAAAATTGAAAATGCTGTTTGCACTATGATGAAAATGCACAAAATGGAGTTACTTTTGATTAAATCAATTACTGAAACTGAGTTATAATGATATCACCACCACAAACGAGAATCACATGAAATCCAAACACCAGTGGAATGAGCGATCACTGCTCAGGAGTGCAGGTAAGCTCATCTGTACCCCGAGTGAGAGTGAGATAACTTATGATAGCAAAATGATCTCGAGACAAATGCTTCCTTTAAAGTTCTTTGAGGGTTTATGAACAGAAAATACAAAGTTCTTCACTCAGACTTCACTTAACCGATATCTTTGTCTCCGCAACGCCTGTCAGTGGCGCATTTTCTCACCCGAGAATAATATCATAATCCAATAATATTATAGTTTATCCCTACATGAAAATGTGAAACAATACAAAGTAAACACATCAGCCATATCAAACACACACACACACAGGTCGGTAGGCTATAGCCTATTGACGTTTGTGTGTGTGTGTGTGTGTGTATACGTCACGCTAACTGACGCGCTCTGCGCTCGTGCTCCTTGAGCTTATAATGCTTTTGTTCTTTAGGCATTTTTTTACACACTGTTTAATGTTTTAAAAACCTTAAGATATAACGTAAGCGTGTTGTGTACATTGCCTAATCATAAGCTTGTTCAGAAATGGTGACGACATGTTTAGAGAAAAAAAGAAAGAAACATCTCTCATTTTCTCAAAATACCTAATTTAAATAAACGAATATTCGAATATTCGATTTTTATGAGCCCAAATATTCGAATACAATATTTTGGGAAAATGCCCATCCCTAGTTGTAACTAAAATTTCTTCTGAAGCAATATTCTCACCAGTGTTCAATCAGCTTTGACATATTTAAATATGCATATTTGTGAATTTTTATTTTTTATATTTTCACCTTTTATAATTTCCCCCCTAATCTTATTAAATATAGGCTATGCTTCAGGTTTAATTTTATATTGCTCAATTTGATCAATACATTAAAATTTAATTAAGACACCATAAGGGCTGTTAACAATACAATTAAATAATTTACACTGAAAAATTACAACTGCATTAAATAATGTTTTGAGATTTGTAGTTTTGAATAGACAAATAAGAAATGTTGGAAAGGATGTTTAAACATGAAACTAAACCTCCAGTAGGTGGCAGCAGGTGGGCCGTCTTAATGAGTGAGTCACTGAGTCGTTCATTCAAACGATTCATTCAAACACTGAATCGTTCAGTAACACTTGGTGCTGTGAGACGCCTTACGGTTCTGCTGTGTGAACAATTTTCGCTGCTGAAATCGAACAAAAGCACTCAATATTGCATCTAAAATGTAAGTGACTTTAAGTGAATGTAAATGTTAAGTGACTTTAAAGTGAATGTAAATGTAAGTGAATGTTAATTTATTGTTTATGAAACTGTCATATGACAGCAGTGCCATTTTCAAATCTGAGACTGTTTTATATCGATAGTAACAAAAATGATTGGGATTTATTGGATGGGAGGCGCTACAATGTCCCGTTCATTCAACTGAAAACAGGATAGACTCATCGATTCTTGGGATTTAAGAATCGGTATTGGTTTGTCAAAATGAAAATCAATTAAAATAGAGAAATTGATATTTTATATTTATATTCATGACCTAATGTTCCATTAATATCTAAAATGAGAAAAATGAATGCTCAAATGTATCAACACGTAGCAATAATTTTTTTTACAAATGCATTTGACATCAAATTGTTTCAGCAGTCTCGCGCTTTAAATTCAAAACTATTTATAATAAAACAATTATGCAAAATATACAGTTTTTAACGCACTCACTATTACAATTATTTCAAACAATTGAGACAACATGCTTTATCTTTAGTTTTATTTAAATAATCTAGCAAGGACAAAAGGTTGAATAAAGGGAATTATATAAATTATTTATAATATACACTTATTCAAAGTCACGTGACTTTTCTCAATCATCATAAAGCGTATAATCAAATAAATAATGACCAAATAAATATGTACAAGTAAAAAGCAAAAAAAGTCATGGCATTAAATAATTTTTATTTAAAATAACTTAAAATACTAAATTATATTAATTATTATTAATTAGTAGCAGCACGCTACAGTTTTTATAGAAATCATGACAACATGAAGAAATTAGATGAGAATAAAATTCAATTTTCATTTTGTCATTTGTCACATGTCATTTTTTAATTAAAAATACAAAAACAAGCAAAATAAAACCCACAGAACTATTTAAATAAATTATCATAATCATTAATAATATACTGGAAGGAATAATAATAGTGGCACTTTTTTTTAATAATCATAAGTGTATAAATCAAATAAATAAATGACCATATTATATATAAATAATTCCCAGATCTGCAAAGTATCCACCATCTACTTAAACTTTTTATTTACTTTTAATTACTTGGGTATATAGCATTAATTATTGATAATAATAATTAATTAGTAGTTGCATGCTGCAGTTTTTGAAGGAATCATTAAGAAATTACTTAATTAAAAATAATTAAATTACCATTTTATGAACTCATTTTAATAGACTATGGTATATCTTTATACTTACTTTTAATAGACTATATGGTATATTTTTATAAAGACATACCAGGACTATTTAAATAAATTCACAAAGGAGGTAAAAGATAAAATTAGGCACATTTATACATAATATTTGCATCAATAATTCCAGCATATTATTGATAATTAAAGACGATTATAGTGACACCTCATTGACCAGGCCACGTTGTTATCGTTTTATTGTTTCAATTATAACGATTTTGATAGGCTCTGTACTTTTTTTTAAATATTAATTTGTCAAATGAACCAACAAAAGGCTCATAATGTAAAACGTGCACATAATACTTTAATGTAATAATCCCAGTATATTATCAATAACTGCGACCAAGCCACAAAACGCCAGCATTGATGGCACTTTAAACGATTCATAATGCACTCAAACAGACCCCTAAATTAATAATAAAGAGCAAAACATTGTCGTCGATCTCATGTTTTCATTGTTATGGCGCACACAGAGGTGCACTGTTCCTTTAAATCCGCTGGCGTCCCTCAGCCAATGGCGTGCGTGCTCGGTGACGTCACAGCGGCAGCCCGAACGCATGGCGTTTCAAACAAAGAGAACAATGGCAAACCTCGCGCCGCTCGCATGAACTCGCGTTTGCATCGCGTATATAAAACACACACACAGACACACACAATGCACGACTGAATTTATAAAGCGAGTGCGCGCGTGCAGTGTGACCCTTTCATAACTCATATCCTCACATGACCCCAAACGCAGATCAATAATCAGCAGACAGTGCGATGCCCGCTCGATACGAGGCTCTTTTGTCTGTTGTGGAGCTCGAGACACGTCCAGACCCCCCTCCTCCACCCCCAAACCCCTCCTCCACCCCAACAACAGAGCAACAACATCCCCCGAGCCTCCATTGACACACTAGATGTTTACAAAGAACAAAAATCCACGAACATTCATGCATGCAACAACACGAGCATATGCGTCTTAATGCTCTAATGCATTGTTTACGAAGTCCAGGAAGAATTAATCTTAGTAAATTATTCAAATCACACTTAACTCATATAACACTACTACAAGTGATGCATCTCGTGGAACAAAGAACAGGCAAACGTACATCTCTTTAATGCAGCTAATCATCCAATATCAGACACGACTGATACAAGATTAATGCTCACATGCATTGTTAATAATGTCAGAACACACAAACAATGTTATTATTGATATTCTCTGCATGCAAATAACTACTTGCACTGCGTAATTGCTCAAATGCATTGCATTTAGTGTGTATAATCTCTTGGAACACATACAAATAATATCAATTGCATGCAAATTACTACTTGCAATGCTTTCCTTTTGTTCAAATGCATGCGATTAGTCATTTGCATACAGTTGATATTATTTGTGTGTGTGTTTTAAGATATTATACACAATAAATGCAATGCATTTAAGAATTGCACAGTTTATAGTGCGATTTTTAGCAGTGCAATGCATAATAGGAAAGTATGAGTATCTCGGATATCAATGGGATGTTTTTCTATTGTTTATGAGCGTTTGAGTAAATGTTACCTTGTCTGCCGACGATCTCCGCCACATGCTCTGATGTGGGCACGGGGACACACTCGGTCATGTTGACACTTCTCTTGCGGAGCACCGAGCTTTGTTCCCCGAGGATGGAGGAGGAGGAGTGCGGGCTGGCCATGTGGTATCCGCCCGAGCCGTAGTACTCCGGGGAGGGCGAGCACGAACCGGGCGATTCCCGTGAACCGTTCGAGTGCTCGAGCATCTGCAGGTCGACGTAACCTCCGTTCTCACCGTCCAAACAATCGCCCTTTTCCATCGAAATGAGTGACAGCTGATCCAGGGCGAAGCGCAACGCCTCCTGATGGTCCTCGTCCCGGGGTTCGCGCTCGCTTTCCCGGGCCCCGCTGGACTGGCTGCTCACGGCCATCTCGTGATCCATAATGTCAGGGTGAAACAAGGGACTGGGCATATTAATCCCCGTGTGTGCATCAGACACCCGACCTAAAGAGAAAAAAACACACGAGAAGAAGTCACTTAAAGCATACACTCGTTGCGCTCTTTTGTCTGTATTGTTTCGGCTTGGCGCGTGTTCACTCTCCCAACGGCTGTATTTCTCCCAGCCGGTGTTTTTATCCACAATCGCTCGCTATTAATCAATCAGCAAATCGGTTTAAATCCGAGTTTTAAGAGAGATATTGCCGTTGGAAGCGGAGTGTTGTTGTTAGCCGCGCCGCTAGCCGGAGACGATCAGTCACATTGTCGCCTTTGTTTGTGATCTCCGCCGCGCGCCACGCGGACAATCAAACCGGGCGTTACGGAACCCGGCGGAAAATACTCTCGCGTTAGACGCAGACACGGAAGCCTTACCTTATGTCCTCCCGCGCCACTCGCCGCTCTTATCTCGTGTTTTCTGGGGGAAGAGGTGATGATGATGCTAACCGCTAACGGAGCTGCTAATTGTTGGGGGGCGGTTGGAGGAAAAAGTCCGTTTTATGAGCATTCGCGGTCAAAAAATTTTAAACTCCAGCGCGCGGTGGAATCACGCGTCCCGCCTCGGCGCCGCTCGGCTCATTGTTTTCTGTCCGTTTTGACGCGAGAGAGCAATAAAGCGCTTTCTCCCGTTCCTCCGGTCCGCCGTCTTTGTCTGTCTGTGTGCAGACGCACGCCACGCTTCTCTCTCTCTCTCTCTCTCCCTCTCTCTCTCCCAACCGTCTCGCTCACACGACGCTGACGTCACCCGGCGCACAACAATGGGTTCAAAGGCCACGCGCTGCGCTTCTGTAGCGAGCATTTCTCAATATTACAATAATATATGGCAATTTTAGGGATATAATAAAATATTAATTCATAAACATTTAATTGAAAATGCATACATATTTAATTGCCTATTAAATAAATTTAATTAAAAATAAACATTTAATTAATTGGTGACATAAAGTGGTGGTTGTTTTCTGTGTGACAAATACACTACCGTTCAAAAGTATTTTCTTTTTTTTTTTTTAAGAAATTGAATAAATTCATATTTGTATTCATCAAGGACACTTTTAAATCGATCATAAGTGACAGTAAAGACATATTACAAAATATTAAATATCAAATAAATGCAGCCATGATGAGCTGAAGAGACCTCTTTAAAAAACTGTGAACGGTGGCACATTTTAATGAACTATTATAAATCCTTTAATAAATATTAACAACGTAGAAATGTTCAGAAGAAAAGTTCAGTGAGTGAGCGCAGCCTCTGCCGTTCACACCAAACGATTCTGATTCAGTGAGTCGACTCTTCTTAACACGAACGCCGCCCCCTGCTGTATTAATATATGCAACTCAGCAGTTGTTTGCGGTCATACAGTAGTTGCTAGGCACGTCGAGGACCAACAATATTTTTTGAAATGATCCAATCATGGCTTCCTTTCTGGCCACAGCACAGAAAAACCCTTAGTGAGGGTTACAAGACCTGCTAATGGCAGCGGATGCTGGATCTTTCTGTAGCGTTCGACACGGTTGACCATGGGATACTTCTCAAACGACTGTCTCATTCTATTGGACTTGCAATGGTTTGATTCATACACAGACAGATCTTAGTTTGTGGCCATCAAGGTCCCGTTAATATGCGGTTGGTTGCGGGGTACATCAGGATCAGTTTTGGGACCGCTCTTATTCAATCTCTACATGCTTCCTCTCTGTAAAGTCATCAGTAGCTTGGGAATTTCATTTCACTGCTACGCTGATGATACACAATTATATCTGACAATTGACACTCATTCATCATCATCATCATTATCAACACTTTATGCCTGTCTGGAAGAGATAAGGACGTGGATGAACTACAATGTTCCCCATCTGAACAGCTCTAAGACAGAAGCCATCCTCATTGGTTCCCCTCATCAGATCGGATCATCCACCATAACCTGTATTACATTTTCTGGCCAGGACATTCCTCTATCATCCATAGTCACCAATCTCGGTGTTAGGTTTGATCCACACTTAAAGGGTTAGTTCACCCAAAAATGAAATGTATATCATTAACTCCTCTCCCTAATGTCGTTCCACACCCGTGAGACCTCCGTTCATCTTCACACACAGTTTAAGAAATTTGTATTTATTCATGATTCGGATCGCGTGTCAAACTGCTGAAATCACGTGACATTGGCGATCCGAATCATGAATCTTTATTTGAGGATTGATCACAAACCCAGAAGAGAAGCCAATGCTGAATAAAGTCGTAGTTTTTGTTATTTTTGGACCCAAATGTATTTCTGATGCTTCAAGAGACTCTAATTAACCCACTGATGTCTCATATGGACTACTGTGATGATGTTTTTATTCCCTTTCTGGACATGGACAGTATAGTGTGCATACACTTGCATACGCTCTCAGACTAAATATAAAATATCTTAAACTGTGTGTGAAGATGAACGGAGGTCTTACGGGTGTGGAGCGACATTAGGGAGAGGAGTTAATGACAGACATTTCATTTTTGGGTGAAACCGTTGAGGGTTTGCAAAACATCTTTTTGTCACCTCAGGAATATAGCCAAACTCCGTTCCCTCACTCACTCTTCATGAGAAACTCGTTCTTGCCTTTGTCTCCTCGAGACTGGATTATAACGCTCTTTCCTTTGGGATTCCCATCAAGAGCCTCCAGAAGCTCCAGCACACACAGAACAGTGCCGCTAGGATCCTGATGAGAGTGCCTAAATATGAACACATCACACCAATGCTTCAGGCTCTACAGTGGCTTCCTATTTCCGCTCGGATCGAGTGTAAAGTTTCCCTTCTCATACACCAGTGCATTCATGGCAATGCTCCCACTTACCTTAAAGAACTCATTACTCCACAGATCTCAGCAGGTTCTCTTCGCTCCACAAACACTTCAGCCATTGGCATATGGCTTCGTATCAGATTTCTCCTATGAGCAAATTGACGATATTTGCATCATAGGACGAATTTTTGGCCAAAGGCTAAAGACTACAGCCAGCAGAGGGAGCCATTTCCTCATGTTTTGAACCGCGCGTGAGGATGGAGATCACACTCACAGCTCAGCTCAGCTCAGCTCAGGCACTCATTTAAACGGAGCTATGGTGAGCAATGTAAGTCTTTTACTTCTCAAATTAATTCATATGAAAGATAAGCTTGCAAAGGCATGAACTGAAACGCGCCAGACTGAACTCGCGTTGTGAAAGCATGCCGCGAGTGTAGTCGCGATTACCTCAGCTCTCATCACGAGAGCTCATTTATCTCACTCCTGCAGTCAGTGCTCAGTGCTGTGAGACTCGTGTGGCGACTCACTCATTATTGAACACACACGTTCAGTTTTTAATTGTAGTGTCTTCTCCAACTCAGTGACAGTAATCCAGTAGCGGTGGCTTTGGGAATGGCCTCACAGGGCAGCGAAGCATTCTGGGAATTGTAGTCTTTCATCCCCATGAGACAAAAATACATTTTCTGTCTTTTCTCAGTCTAGAAGGCACCAAATTCAAAAATAATTTCACATTTTTTACTACATTAATGACCCAGTTTAAATACAGATTCATCTTCGCTGCGCTGAAGTACCCCTTTTTAGGCTTTTCTGTAGCTCAAACAGTAGAGTGTGTCGCTAGCAACGCCAAGGTCATGGGTTCGATTCCCAGGGAAAGCAAGAACTGACAAAAATGTAAAATGTGTACCTTAAATTGCAATGTAAGTCGCTTTGGATAAAAGCGTCTGCCAAATGCATACATTTAAGTGTAAATGTTAAGACCCGCTCCACTGGGGACAGAGCCTTAAAGCCCTCCCCGAACACCTGAGGCTCCACAAACCACTGAGGCTTTTAAAAAGAAACTTTAAAAACGTACCTGTTTAGAAAGTCTTTCAGTGTTTAAATTGCTTTGTGTTAAATTGATTTTAATTCTTTATTGCTCTAACTGTTTTTTTTTTTTTAATTTAAAATGTAAAGTGCTTTATAAATAAAATGTATACATATATATAGATACACATACACAATCTCTCACACACACAATCTAATTCTCTCACACACACACAATTACCTTCACAGACTCACTCTCTCTCTCTCTCTGATACTCTTACATCCACTCATTCTGTCACTCTCTCACACCCCCCCCCCACAATCTCTCACAGATCACTCTCTCACACACACCCATAATCTCACAGATCACTCTCACACACACCCACAATCTCTCACAGATCACTCTCTCACACACACCCACAATCTCTCACAGATCACTCTCTCACACACTCACAGATCACTCTCTCACACCCCCCACAATCTCTCACAGATCACTCTCTCACACACACCCATAATCTCACAGATCACTCTCACACACACCCACAATCTCTCACAGATCACTCTCTCTCACACACTCACAGATCACTCTCTCACACACACTCACAATCTCTCACAGATCACTCTCTCACACACACTCACACCCACAATCTCTCACAGATCACTCTCTCACACACACTCACAGATCACTCTCTCACACACACCCACAATCTCTCACAGATCACTCTCTCACACACACTCACCCACAATCTCTCACAGATCACTTACACACACTCACAATCACTCACAGATCACTTACACTCACAATCACTCACAGATCACTCTCTCACACACACCCACAATCTCTCACACACACTCACTCACACACACACCCACAATCTCTCACAGATCACTCTCACACACACACACTCACAATCTCTCACAGATCACTTACACACTCACAATCTCTCACAGATCACTCTCACACACCCCCACAATCTCTCACAGATCACTCTCACACACACACACTCACAATCTCTCACAGATCACTTACACACTCACAATCTCTCACAGATCACTCTCACACACCCCCACAATCTCTCACAGATCACCCTCACACACACTCACAATCTCTCACACATACACTCAATCTCTCACAGATCACGATCACACATACACTCAATCTCTCACAGATCACTCTCTCACACACTCACAGATCACTCTCTCACACACTCACAATCTCTCACAGATAACTCTCACACACACACTCAATCTCTCATACATACCCACAATCTCTCACAGATCACTCTCTCACACACACACACACTCGCTCTCACACACCCACAATCTCTCACAGATCACTCTCTCACACACACACTCGCTCTCTCACACACCCACTCTCTCACAGATCACTCTCTCACACACCCACAATCTTTCACAGATCACTCTCTCACACACTCACAATCTCTCACAGATCACTCTCACACTCACTCGCTCTCACACACTCACAATCTCTCACAGATCACTCTCTCACACTCACTCGCTCTCACACACACCCACTATCTCTCACAGATCACTCTCTCACACTCTCTCACAGATCACTCTCTCACACACACACTCGCTCTCTCACACACCCACTCTCTCACAGATCACTCTCTCACACACTCACAATCTCTCACAGATCACTCTCTCTCACACACTCACAGATCACTCTCTCACTCACTCGCTCTCACACACACCCACTATCTCTCACAGATCACTCTCTCACACTCACTCGCTCTCACACACACCCACTATCTCTCACAGATCACTCTCACACACTCACAATCTCTCACAGATCACTCTCACACACACTCGCTCTCTCACACACCCACTATCTCTCACAGATCACTCTCTCACACACTCACAATCTCTCACAGATCACTCTCTCACACACTCACTCGCTCTCACACACACCCACAATCTCTCACACACCCACTCTCTCACAGACACTCACTCGCTCTCACACACCCACTATCTCTCACAGATCACTCTCTCACACACTCATTCGCTCTCCCTCTCACACACACTCAATCTCACAGATCACTCTCACACACCCATAATCTCTCACAGATCACTCTCTCACACACACTCACTCGCTCTCCCTCTCTCACACACACCCATAATTTCTCACAGATCACTCTCACACACAATCACTCGCTCTCCCTCTCTCACAGACCCACTCATTAAAAGAAAACATGCACGTGTTGACGTGTTGAAAGATTTTTATTTGCCAAGTATACAAAATGATCCTTCAGCTACAAGGGTTGTATCCTCAAAAATATGATCCAAGTTCTTGCAAATAAAGGACATACAAAACCACCTCCACTCCATATTTCAAATATGACAGTACAATGAGAAAACATGAGTAGAGTGATTAAATGATCTAATAAAGTCAACCTTGGTTGTGCGAAGAATAAGTGCGAATCATAATCAAGCCATCGACTGACAAGATCATGAATTCAACAAAAGTCTGTCCTGTAATTCCACAAAAATAAATCAACTTCCTCCAGCCACATGATCCATGTCCTCACAAAAGCTTTGATTTTTAATGTCATCTGTCAATGGATACAAGGCTTGAGGGGAACGTAAAAGCACCAATGTAAAAGCTTATGTCTACGCTCAGATATCACTGTAACAAACGGTAAAATGTAGAGAAACCAGGGAAAAAACATTGAGCACCATATTTGTACCAGCTAACACAAAACCAGATGCACTACTAGTACATTATCTCCATTAGTCATAAAACATGGCATTTTGCTTGTGTAAAAAACTAACGTGTGTAAAACCGATGTTCTAGACTTGCATGATCTGACAGAAATTAGCTTACAACGTCTGAATAAAAAAAAAAACCTGACGCGCTGAAACCTTTCGAACCCGATGAACACATGATGAGAAACCTTCTCGGCCCAAACCCCAAACTGATACAAAAATAGAGCAGTCAGAGCACGTTTACTTCTATAAAAAACTGCTTGAAATGTTAGGGGTAAAACGAGAAGTTTCACAGTGGAGTTAGAGCAGACGGCAGGAAGAGAGGGCTTGTTTTCTGCATAGGGATCAGCTCTGAGTCTTTGGGTTTATGGGGAGGGAAAATACTGTCATCCAGGTCATTCCCGTCGCCAGCCGCTTCCCTGCAAACACACACACACACAGAGAGAGAGAGAGAGAGAGAGAGAGAGAGAGAGAGAGAGAGAGAGAGAGAGAGAGAGAGAGAGAGAGAGAGAGAGAGAGAGAGAGAGAGAGAGAGAGAGAGAGAGAGAGAGAGAGAGAGTGAGAGTGAGAGTGAGAGTGAGAGTGAGAGTGAGAGAGAGAGAGAGAGAGAGAGAGAGAGAGAGAGAGCGCATTACAATCAAACACCAACACGTTTCTCAAGAGCTGTTAAAGATCGGATGAAATTTTGCTTTGATGCAGGGCTGAAGTGGTGCCAAATTCATTGGTTCTTTAACATTAGGAACCTTTGTAAAAATACAGGCATAACATTATGACCGGTAAAGTGAGTATCACTGATGATCTCTTCATCACAGCTCCTGTTAGTGGGTGGGATATATTAGGCAGCAAGTGAACATTTTGTCCTCAGAGTTGATGTGTTAGAAGCAGGGCTGTGTGATATTGAAGAAAAATGCGATATGCAATATCTTGTTAAATAATGCGATATGATATTGCAATTAGTGTGTAAAATATATATTTAAAAACTGGGAATGAAAACTTTTGTGTTTCACATTCTTTCTGGGAAAAGAAAGCATCGCTACAACTTCTGAAAGTGACCAGCAGTGTCGTTCACTTTTCTGTGTGTGTGTGTGTGTGCGTCAGACAGCACGAGAGTCCAAGTTATTATTTTTCGCAAATTATTGCGTTTAATTACTCTTTTTAACATCAAGCAAGTCTTATAAGTAACAGTCGTGTGCCCAGTCTATTCTCTGCTATGCGTCGACCTAAAACGTACACTTTTCCCAATGTTAAAGTAGACTATTAAAATCATTCAGATATTGCATGCCTTTGTGATATGCATATTGCGATATGTACATTTGCAATATTTCGATAATTTAGATATATTGCACAGCCCTAGTTAGAAGCAGGAGAAATGGGCAAGCGTAAGGATTTGAGCGAGTTTGGCCAGATTGTCACGGCTAGACGACTGGGTCAGAGCATCTCCAAAACTGCAGCTCTTGTGGGCTGTTCCCGGTCTGCAGTGGTCAGTATCTATCAAAAGTGCTCCAAGAAAGGACCAGTGGAGAACCGGCCACAGGGTCATGGGCGGCCAAGGCTCATTGATGCACGTGGGGAGCGAAGATTTGTATTTTGGGATAAATAAGAAATTTTAGAAAGTATGTTTAAACATGAAACTAAACCACAAGTAGGTTGAGTCATTTAGTCATTCATTCAAGAATGAGGCAGTCGTTTACGAACAGGTCATTAAATCTTTGATTCAGCCGGTTCATTCAAACACTGAATCATTCAGTAACACACACTGTTGCCGTGAGGCGCGTTATGGTTCTGCTGTTTGGAAGTATTTTCGCAACTAAAATAGAACAAAAACACTCAATATTGCATCTCAAAAGTGAGTGACTTAATGTTGTCAATTAATTGTTTTTCGGAAAGGTGTCATTTTCAGTCGTGATGGTGTTCAGGAAAACACACTCTTGATTGTGTGATGTTGTTTAATTGTATCATATGTTATAAATATAAAAACTCCACATTTTGAATGTTTTCTCTGTGTGAGCGGCGCTCGTGTGTTGTGATTTCTCCTCGAGAGGAGACTTATCGTCAGTTCATTATATATTATACTATTATCCACTAGTAGATTTGTGATTTTTGTCTATATTGCGAATATAAGACGACCCCCCATTTTTCAGCCTATTTTTAGGACACAAACCTTGTCTTATAGTCGGGTATATACAGTACTATAATCTGGCTGTGAAAACTGGATAAGTTGTTTTTATTGCAAAAGCACGAGTGACCCGCTTCCTGACTGAAGAATTAGTAGTTTCTCTTACAGCTATACAGTCTCCATTTCCTCGTCGTTGGACTCGTCCTTCAGAGATTTGGCATCACAGGCGGCTTCCTCTATGTGCGCGAGCATGTCTGCCATCAGAGCTTCCTCCAGCCTCTTCCTCACGCTATACACCAGATCTTCCTGCTTCCTGTGGAAGTAGAACAATGTTTCAGCTCAATGAACCAGAGAGGCATTCGAATATACGTCATGTTCAATTTAACCCCTTAACGGTCACCGTCCCATAGGTGGGACACTTGGCGCTCTTTTTTTTCCCGTATCCTATATTTTTAGCCTGACGTGGTCATCCTCAGCTCTAGTCAGAATATGAGTCTGATGCTTCATTGGGCTGTGATTATGGGGCGTGTTTCAACCCAACCAGGAAAGACCTCAATTGGACAGACCGACAACCAATCAGAGCAACGAAGCGACAGAGCTCAACTGCACTATGTTGCCAAGTCCGCGTTTTTTTCCCCGCGGGTTGTTTTCTATGTCCGCGGGTTGAAGCGACTATTATGTGATATATAGACCCATGAGTGCAAATATTAGCAGGCAACCTTGCCACAATAACACATTTAACCCCAAACACCATTTTTTTTTTCGGAGAACCCCCCGAGAAGCTATTGTTTAGGGCTAGTAGTTGGCGGGTTTTGTTGTAAAAACTTGCCAACCCTGTCTGCACGCGCGCTGGAATAAACGATCTTTGCCGGTGTTGTAAAAAAATAACAATTTATTGATACACAGAGTATTAACCCAACATGATCATCATTACTGAGAGAAATAGTGAATGTGATGCAGATACGAACAAGCTCTCCGTTTAGGATTCGAGTAAATAATACCCAAGAGCCTTTGATGACGTGATGATTACGGTACTGTTGATCATCTGTCCGTCATCGGCTAAAGCCCGCCCTGATGATCTCATTGGTCAGTTTCTGTTGATCATCTGTCCGTCATCGGCTAAAGCCCGCCCTGATGATCTCATTGGTCAGTTTCTGTTGATCATCTGTCCATCATCGGCTAAAGCCCGCCCTGATGATCTCATTGGTCAGTTTCTGTTGATCATCTGTCCGTCATCGGCTAAAGTCCGCCCTGATGATCTCATTGGTCAGTTTCTGTCGATCATCTGTCCGTCATCGGCTAAAGCCCGCCCTGATGATCTCATTGGTCAGTTTCTGTTGATCATCTGTCCGTCATCGGCTAAAGCCCGCCCTGATGATCTCATTGGTCAGTTACTGTTGATCATCTGTCCGTCATCGGCTAAAGCCCGCCCTAATGATCTCATTGGTCAGTTACTGCTGATCATCTGTCCATCATTGGCTAAAGCCCGCCCTGATGATCTCATTGGTCTGAACAGTTTCTGTTTGGGGATAATTACTCCTCTATGGAGCGAGGCCAGACCGAACCGCCCGACCTAAGATTTTTGTGGGCGGGGCTAAGTTCGGCTGGCATCCAGGCTACCTTGTATCCCCATTCAACCAAAAAATACAGAGATGTGTCTGTTCAATGCAGAGTGAGCTGAGCGAGAGTCGTTATCACAGGATGGATTTTTGTGTTCGTAAGCTTTTGAATGATACCTAATTTATGATGATTACTAAAATATAGTAGCCTGGATGCCAGCCGAACTTAGCCCCGCCCACAACATTTTTAGGTGTGGCATTTCGGTCTGGCCTCGCTCCATAGAGGAGTAATTATCTCCAAACAGAAACTATTCAGACCAATGAGATCATCAGGGCGGGCTTTAGCCGATGACGGACAGATGATCAACAGAAACTGACCAATGAGATCATAAGGGCGGGCTTTAGCCGATGACGGACAGATGATCAACAGAAACTGACCAATGAGATCATAAGGGCGGGCTTTAGCCGATGACGGACAGATGATCAACAGAAACTGACCAATGAGATCATCAGGGCGGGCTTTAGCCGATGACGGACAGATGATCAACAGTACCGTAATCATCACGTCATCAAAGGCTCTTGGGTTATATTTACTCAAATCCTAAACGGAGAGCTTGTTCGTATCTGCATCACCTTCACTATTTCTCTCTGAAATGATGATCATGTTGGGTAAGTACTCTGTGTATCATTAAATTATTTTATTTTTTTACAACACCGGCAAAGATCGTTTATTCCAGTGCGCGTGCAGACAGGGTTGCCAAGTTTTTACAACAAAACCCGCCAACTACTAGCCCTAAACAATAGCTTCTCGGGCAGTGTTGGGTAAGTTACTCTAAAAAAGTAATTAATTACTAGTTACTAATTACATCTTCAATAGGGTAATTAGATTACTGTACAAAGTACTCTCGCCAAAAAGTATTTAATTACTTATTACTAATTATTTTTTAGTTACTTTCTAAACCCTATATTAACCTCGAGTTAAGCGATTCAAGGTTAGACATGAAACGGCTCTTTTAATTCATTCAAATGCATAATATAAAACTACATAAATTACTCTTGCATTAACTGAGCAAAGTATTACAAATGTGAGAAGGAGACATAAAACATGCATTTTAAAGTTAGACTTTAAATGTTGATGTTTATTCCACTACTGTATTATGTATAATTATATTTAGTATTTATTTAAATTTCATCAGAAGTAACTTTAATTAAATTACAGAAAAAATAAGAGTAATCCCTTACTTTAATTTTACAAGGGAAAAGTAATAGATACAAGGTATATATCCCTGTATTTTGTATGTTTTTATATTTGGATAAAACAAAAATCTTTAATAATAATTTTATTTCACATCTTGTCCAGTAATTTCCTAAAAACAATGTTGATATTGTAGGCTATAAACAAATACAGTGAATGTTTAGGCTATGCAATATATTATGTGCAAACTGGGGGTTTGCAATCTAAAAATACAAATAAAAATTTTGTTTTTAAATTCACTAAACTAAAAATGAAAATAAAAACAAAAGCACATTAGCATATATATATATATGAATAGTTGAAGATTCGATGCATCAATATGCGGAGCCGGATTTGACCACTGATCTCACGGGCGAATCTTTGCGGGTGTTATGAAACGAGGATCATACCATTTTGACAATATGGGGGTGCTCAACATTTTAAAGATGTGGTGCGCCGGCTTCCTAAATGAGCCCTATTGTCACTCCCAGCAGGTGAGAACAGGTGAGAACTGCAAAACTTTAGAGGCTGTTTTCTCTCGTTTAAACTTTTCTAAAGGCCTACATTCAGATGGACACAACTTCTCCAAATATTATCAGATTTCCATGTGTTACACATCGTTGGAAAGCTTGGAGACTACACTTTCAGGATCTGAGAATAACTCAAAATGCCCCAGAACCGACTTGTGTCCCTACTTTCCAGGATTGGTCACATATTCGATTTTTATGAACCCAAATATTCAAATACAATATTTTGGGAAAATGCCCATCCCTAGTACAAACTATTATCGAATTACTCGATACACCGCCCAGCCCTACTCTACCTGATGTCTTCATCGGTCACCATGAAGGCCTTGCAGAGAGGCTGTGTGGTGTTGAGCCAGACTCCAGGGTTTTTCTCCACAGCGGCGGACAGCTGACCCGTGATCGGAGCCGAGCTGGTGTGCAGAGCGCTCGCTAGAGCTGAGAGAAGCGTCTTATCTGAGTAACCTGGACCGACACCTGCCGTTTCAAACATTACATAGTTTACAACACACACTGCATTAACACCAACAGAATTCAGTGCATTTAAAGGGTTAGTTCACCCAAAAATGTGTCATTAACTCCTCCCCCTAATGTCGCTCCACACCCGTAAGACCTCCGTTCATCTTCACACACAGTTTAAGATATTTTATATTTAGTCCGAGAGCGTATGCAAGTGTATGCACACTATACTGTCCATGTCCAGAAAGGGAATAAAAACATCATCACAGTAGTCCATATGAGACATCAGTGGGTTAATTAGAGTCTCTTGAAGCATCAGAAATACATTTGGGTCCAAAAATAACAAAAACTACGACTTTATTCAGCATTGTCTTCTCTTCCGCGTTTGTGTTCAATCCTCAAAAAAAGATTAGAACGGTTATGAATCAGTGAATCGATTCATGATTCAGATCGCGTGTCAAACTGCTGAAATCACGAGACATTGGCGATCCAAATCATGAATCAATTCACTGATTCATAACCGTTCGAAGTCGTAGTTTTTGATATTTTTGGACCCAAATGTATTTCTGATGCTTCAAGAGACTCTAATTAACCCACTGATGTCTCATATGGACTACTGTGATGATGTTTTTATTCCCTTTCTGGACATGGACAGTATAGTGTGCATACACTTGCATACGCTCTCGGACTAAATATAAAATATCTTAAACTGTGTGTGAAGATGAACCGAGGTCTTATGGGTGTGGAGCGACATTAGGGGGAGGAGTTAATGACAGACATTTCATTTTTGGGTAAACTAAACTTTTAAGCTGATAGTAATGCTGCCTTAATGTGGTATCTGAAATTTGATAATTCCAACTTTTGAAGTCATGATTACGAGCTCATTGCATTCAATTTGTGAAATTTGAGGGCGTTCGTGTGCAATTTTTTTGCCCAGGAAACTCATATTTACAATAAATCCGAGAGCATGTGAAGGCAGCATTAGTTTCGGTCCGGTTGGAAACAATCAGGCATCGTATGAGCTTAATTTCCCAGTTTACCTTGCAAACCTTTAGGAAGATCCATGGTCTTCACCAGCTCCTCTGCTATATCGTAAGCATTGAGTCCACTTAGCTTCTTTTCCCAGAACAGCTGTGAAATCAACAGGTCAAAGACCAAAAAAAGATCAGATCACACCAGACGCGAAAGAAGCATTAAGAGTGATTTACATGTTAAAGGGTTAGTTCACCCAAAAAAAGAACATTTTTCCCTCCTGTGGTTGGCCAGCCGTCAGACCTCCGCTCATCTTCACACACAGATGAAGATATTAGTGTTGAAATCCGATGGCTCAGAAAGGCCTTCATTGACACCAATGTCATTTCCTCTCTCAAGACCCAAAAGGCACTAAAGACGTCGTTACAAAGCCCATCTCACTACAGCGGCTCGACAATCATTTTATGAAGAGGCCAGAATAGAGTTATAACACTAAATAACGACTTATATAGAGATGGCCGATTTCAAAACTAAGCTTTGAACCGTTATGAATCAGTGAATCGATTTATGATTCGGATTGCGTGTCAAACTGCTGAAATCACATGACATTGTCGATCCAAATCATGAATCGATTCACTGATTCATAACGGTTCGATGCTTAACGAAAGTTAACGTTTCAAATATATTGCAAATTCTTACAGACCGCAAACTTTGAACGGTAGTATATGCATGTGTGTATGTGTGCGTGTGTTAGGGATGTATATTTTATTTAAAACGGTACGATATCATGATTTTGCACATTTCGGTATATGCTGCTGTTCCGAAGTTCACCGCTAGATGGAAGCGCGCTACCCCAACTGACCCGAAACAACCGGCAAATGTGACAACAACACAGACGAACAAAATGGATAAAGCAGTTGAATCTCACTCAAGATGCCCAAAATGAATTAATAAAGAGAGGAGTAGAAGTGAAATTTGTAATTACTTTGTTTATAAAACTGATGAAGAACCATCAAACCTAGCCAAGAAGCATCTCTCACTATTCTGACTTTAAGACTTCTTAACGACAGGTCAGTGATCATTCAAACCATCTCATTTAGACATTTATTTTCTGTCTACACTGATCAACACACACACACAGCCTAACATAAGATCGAATATCACAAAATCTCCAGCATTCATTTCAACCAATGACATTTAGATCTCATAGTATTTGCATGTGCACTATTTCACTATTTACATTCGTGTTAGTGTGTGTGTGTGTACATAAGCTGTGATGCTTACCTGTTTGGGCTGCTCCACAGCTTTCTGAGGGTCTGTCTTGACCTTGTTGCTGGGGTGATTTGTAACCTTGGTGACGGGCTGTTTAAAGATGGACGCCGTCTGTCGGACCGGCAGTGATGTGTTCAGATCGGGTTTACCCTGAGCAAAAAACATCCAGCATCAACACAACGAACAGATCCAGAAAGACAGAGGCACAAGAAACCAAACCGCTGAGATTGATGTAATGATGGCTTGAACTCGCCTTGCTTTGACTGTTATCGTAGCGTATCCGCTGCCTGTTCTTGTTTAGTTTGCTCATAAGCATTTTCCCCGTGCGGAAATCGAAGGAGCTGAGGTCCATGGAGTTTCCCAGATAGCGCGCCAGCTGTGGCTTACTCCGAAACTTCTTCCCTGTTGGACTAAGAAGGAAAGAGAAAGTTCAAGAAATATTAATTATTCACTGCATCCTAAAACATGAAGACCTGTCGCACGCAGCATATCCATGCTTTCACATATAACTGTGTGTAAAGATGAGCATTTACACACAAAAACCACACCAGCCATTTTATAATGTTAAATAGAATAAAAACAATAATACTATTTAGCATATATACAATGATTATGCATATCATTTTGCAGAGATCACACATGTAAAAATGATCTTTTGAGTAAAGAAACAACAATAAATACAGACACACGAGAAAGAAAGACTGTTGGTACCAAAGTACAGGGGTTTTCAATCTTTAATACGCCACGGACCCACATATGATCAATCTCATGCTAGGACCCCCATATTCAAATTTAAAAGGCAGCTATATATATATTCTGTATAAAGACCCAATTTATACAGTGTAAATTAGCATAAATAAGTTTAAAATACATCTGAAAATACTACGTTTTTATTCTTACATTATTAAATTAATCTATTACTGTATTGTAAGATGCAGTATTCATTTAAACCATACACACACACATATTTGCGCTGTCAAGTTAATTAATCACATCTAACATAAACGTTTGTATGCATTATTTATATACATAAAATAGTACTGTGATTAATCACATCCCAAAAAAATTGTTACATAATACATGTGTGTGTAATGTGTATAATTATGCTTATATAAATACATGCATGTATGTATATATAAGATTAACTATATATATATATTTATACAGTATGTACATGCAAATATTTCTTGCATACATGTATGTGTGTAATTAAGTATACATATTGTGTGTATATGTATACATAATTACACACACATACATGTATACAACAAATATTTGCATGTCAATTTACAATTGTTAGACGCGGTTAATCGCGATTAATCGTTTTGACAGCACAAACTACAATGGTATCTAATTAAATCAGCAACTATTTATCAATAACAAAGTGGAGACTCGAATATAAACGATGGTCAGACTACATAGACATATTTATTCAATTTAAACTAGCACAAAACAATAGTTAAACTATCTCAATAGAGAGGAACAAAACAAATACAATGAGTTAGCATCACTGCTAACGCAGATTAGCGATCAGTGCTAACTCGCACGAGATGCCAAAGCATGATTCGTTCAATGTACGCAGGACAAACACCAAAAAGCTGGGATAATAACGCACTAGAATACTCAATTAGCCAATTGAGGTCGGATTAGTAATTGTTAACTTATATATAAAAGCAGTTTTTGTCTCGGCTCGCTGGTCTCCGGCTAATCCCGCTCCAGTACCTAAAATAATAGACATCACTTTTCCCCGCGGACAAGCCCGACTTTCTGGTCACTTCTTCCCTTTTCCAACCATTTGGGAGAGCCGAGCACTCCCACCTTTTCCTCTCCATGTTTCTCCCGGAGTCTCTCTGGAAGGAAAAGCTGTGGATGTTTGGGGTTAAAGGCGGCCAGTCGCTGCTCTCTAGTATCCGCTCACCTCACGACCTTCTGACTCATAATGACTCTCTGTGAACTGGGAGTCGACTCGCAGTTCATTCATCGGCGGAGCTGTAAAAGACATGCAGATCGACTTCAGAAGAGACTCAAACTAAGACAAATACTTGAAAAACATGTTTATTGTAATTCTTGAAAGACGATTGTTGTTTAATAAAGGAGAGCGATGGTGGAATCCGACTCGTGGAAATAGATCTGACGGTTCAGTTAGAATCGATTCGCTGTATCAAGAAAATGATTATGTAAGACACCTTTTAAAGTATTTTTTATTAAATGCTAGTATTCAACAAAATATCTAACTATATATACTCGTGTTTGTGTGTGTATCAGGCACAACATGACCACTGACAGGTGAAATCTCTTCATCACGGCTCCTGTTAGTGGGTGGGATATATTAGGCAGCAAGTGAACATTTTGTCCTCAAAGTTGATGTGTGTGAAGCAGGAGAAATGGGCAAGCGTAAGGATTTGAGCGAGTTTGGCCAGATTGTGTCGGCTAGACGACTGGGTCAGAGCATCTCCAAAACTGCAGCTCTTGTGGGCTGTTCCCGGTCTGCAGTGGTCAGTATCTATCAAAAGTGCTCCAAGGAAGGACCAGTGGAGAACCGGCCACAGGGTCATGGGCGGCCAAGGCTCATTGATGCACGTGGGGAGCGAAGGCTGGCCCGTGGGGTCCGATCAAACAGACGAGCTACTGGAGTTCAAACTGCTCCAGAAGTTAATGCTGGTTCTGATAGAAAGCTGTCAGAATACACAGAGCAGCTCAGTTTGAGGCGTATGGGGCGGCAAAGTCGCTGACCAGTCAGGGTGACCTCTGACCCCACCGAAAGCACCAACAGTGGCACGTGAGCATGAGAACTGGACCACAGAGCAATGGAAGAAGGTGGCCTGGTCTGAGGAATCACGTGTTCTTCTACATCACGTGGATGGCCGGGTGTGTGTGTGTGTGTGTGGCTTACCTGGGGAACACATGGCCCCAGGATGCACTATGGGAAGAAGGCGAGCCGGCGGAGGCAGTGTGATGCTTTGGCCAATGTTCTGCTGGGAAACCTTGGGTCCTCCATCCATGTGGATGTTACTTTGACACGCTCCACCTACCTAAGCATTGCTGAGACCATGTTCAGCCTTTGATGGAAACGGTATTCTGGTGGCTGTGGCTCTTCCAGCAGGATAATGCTCCTGACACAAAGCACAAATGCTTCAGGAATGGTTTGAGGAGCACAACGACCAGTTTGAGGCGTCGACTCGGCCTCCAAATTCCCCAGATCTCAATCCAATCGAGCATCTGTGGGATGAGCTGAACAAACAAGTCTGATCCATGGAGACCCCACCTCGCAACTTAGAGGACTTAAAGGATCTGCTGCTAACATCTTGGTGCCAGATACTACAGCACACCTTCAGGGGTCTAGAGGAGTCCATGCCTCGACGGGTCAGGGAGACCAACACAATATTAGGAAGGTGGTATGAGTTTTTTTTAAACAAATAAATGGAGTTATTGTAAAATCACATTTTAATATCGGTAAACTCATGCAAATGTATAAATGGTGTTGTTACACTTTATATTAAGGTGTGACTGTTACAATGCAATTATACATTTAACTTAAGAAATATTAATTAACAACAAGTACCAACTAAATGGCATTAGTTGCATGTAATTATGTATACATTACGGTTATAACTACAGTAAATGCATGTGACGTGTGTAATAAGGACACTAAAATGATAATAAAGATAAACACAAACTTTGTCTTTTATTTATTAACAAGCACCTCCATTAAAGCCTCCGTTGAGCGGATGGAGAGCAGACACACACAGCTCAGCTCCACGGTGACGCTATTAATGATTTCATTACAGGAGGTTCAGATTTACAAACATCTCTTTAATATACATCGTTTAATTCAGACGGTGATCTTACTCTTTTCATGAGCTCAATCCACACTGGAAAATCACGAGGGGACAATGGATCGAACACCCATAAAAGAATAAATATCACATTGTTCATTGGTGCTGATGAGTTTGTTTCACGAAGTAATGTCGTTGTCATCCACAGCAGTGACGAGCGTCTCCATCTTCAGTCCTGACCTACAGGAACATAAAGCACAGCATGAGCATCAGTCTGTGAACGTCTGTTTGCATGCACATTCTTACGCAGATTATGCCTAATAAACCGACAATGAACATGGTCATGTAAACGGGGTAACCCGTTTTCTTTTATCGGAGTAAGATCATAAACGGCTTAAGCATAAACCGGTCGGGACAGGTTGTGTTTTGCCTCTTACCCTGATTTTGCGCAGCATGTAAACGCATTAAAGGACAACTCCGGTGAAAAATGAACCTAGGAGCAATTAAACGTCCCGTTCTTCGTGTGTTTTTGAAGCTTTGGTTGTGTTTACAGTGTGCAATATCACTGTATTGCAGTGCCTTATCTGTACAGCGCTGTTTCTCTCTGTCCTAAAAACGGCCTGATGATTTCCTTGTTCTATGAAGTCCGTCCTTCAGAAACACGTAACGAGTTCTGATTGGGCCAGCGCTTCCCGTGTTGTGATTGGACAGCAGCTTAGCGCACTTTGCCCGGAAAGGTCCCGCCTCTTACCATAACGGGGCGATACGAGCGCTGAATGCGCGCTCTTCTCCACGTGGGAGAGCAACGAGACCACGCCCCCTATTTTGCGTGTTCTTGTGGGCGGAGCTTTAGTCAACAAACGGGTCTAGTGACGTCATCACAGCAGGAAGTGCAGCGATGTAGTCCAAACCGGCCGCTCGCTGTAGGCTTTGAAAGGGAACTTCTGTTAAATAAAATATCTCGCTTGGCATTGAACTTTGAGCTTTATCATTTTACAGGGATTATTTATGCTCTAACAGCAACATTACACACTAACTAAAGTTTGAAAGATGGAATCGCGAAGAACGGGACCTTTAACAGATGGTTAGCGAGTAGATCGTTCTCTGGGATGCGTTTTCATGAAAATCGAATGTAAAGAGTTTTATCTCTAAAAACAGATTAGCTTATAACGCTTGTCTATGGGGCACAGAATAAGTGAAATTAAATCGCTAGTTAATACCACTAACAAGGCTCAAAATAGCCTCACACTAACACGGCAGCATAATGAGGGTCCCTACATGCAAACCGAAGCGTTGAGAACTCTGTAAGAGTACAAACAGTTTAATAAGAAGATACTTTATAAAGACAGTCCAAAGTTGAGTCGAGCTGTGACTTTGATTCTCATATGGTCCGTTGTTTCCGGAAGAAAGTTTAGTCAACCATGTATTTTAACAAACAGATATAATTCATGCATTTCCATGTAATTAGATTTCACAAACTTAATTCCTGTCGATCAGCTCACTTAGCACAGCGTTTGTGGCTCGACTGGTGTTACCCCTAGGTTCATTTTTCACCGGAGTTGTCCTTTAACCTGATTTCTGTCGACTTCTCGAAATGCGCATGTGTGATAGGTGACAAAAACACATACTTATTTTTCACAGTCTATGACTTAGAGCAGATTTAAACTCATCCAGACAGAGCAAGCGTTTTGCATGAAAGAAAGAAGGATATATAATCACAGACGCACTCTTTTAAGACCCTGAAAATGGTAAAGATGTGTTCTCATCTCACGCAGCAGAAGAGGTTCAGTCAAAACGCTGCGTCTGGAACTGATGAGGGATAATATGAGCCGTAAATCTCCCGCTGACACGCTTTATTAACATCACAACTGACGGAACATTGGGAATACATCCGAGTCAGATATGGAAATTATTATTTTTGACATCACTACAAAGAAATAACCTGGTTTATTAATAAAGTCATGTAAACGCGGTTTACTTGCATTGTCGGATTACTGGTGTGCATGTAAACGTGCTCGTTGTCTTAAAGAATAGACTGTATAATGAGTGATAAACATGTCAAACCTTCATCTATTCATCTTTCCTGAACTTCCCGTTGATGTAAGGCACGTAGTCCAGGATCACCCGCCAGTCTGTGAAGTGAACGAGAGCCACGCCGCCGACTCCACCCCAGACCGCCAGCGTGGGGACCCTGGACAAACACATCGATACACACACATCATCATATCTGATATTACACACATTTAGCCAGCGTGGGGACCCTGGACAAACACATCGATACACACACATCATCATATCTGATATTACACACATTTAGCCAGCGTGGGGACCCTGGACAAACACATCGATACACACACATCATCATATCTGATATTACACACATTTAGCCAGCGTGGGGACCCTGGACAAACACATCGATACACACACATCATCATATCTGATATTACACACATTTAGCCAGCGTGGGGACCCTGGACAAACACATCAATACACACACATCATCATATCTGATATTACACACATTTAGCCAGCGTGGGGACCCTGGACAAACACATCGATACACACACATCATCATATCTGATATTACACACATTTAGCCAGTGTGGTGACCCTGGACATATTCATACACACACATCATCATATCTGATATTACACACATTTACACGGCCTGCCTTCACACACAGGGTTTAGACTGAGTCAGGATTAGACCTTTGTTCAGTTAGGACATTTAGCTTTTATGAACAAACATTACAGCGGTGCATCTTCAGATGAAACAATGGCACAAATCTTCTGATTTATCAGTTCAAACATGAATTTTAGGCTCAAGCCTCGTGTGTGAAAGCGGTTGATCAAAGCTTTGCCGTCGCACTCCATCTACTGCAGTCCTTCTGTCGTCTGAGTGACTTTTTTAGCGAGTACAAATTTAAAATTTAATTTTTTTTAAATTTTAGTCATCAAAAAGCATGTCTAATTAATTGAAATATTAACATACGATTTATTAAAATAATTTCTTGCAGGAAAAAAATAATAAATTGTTGTTTTCATGAGTTCAAGTAATTAGACATGATTTTTTTGAATTATTAAAATTAAAAATGTTAATATTATTATTATTATTATTAATGGTTAAACAGTTAAAATGGAATCCAGAAAAGTTAACAGAAAACACAAAATATTGTCAAAAATAAAATTGAATTAATCGCATCCAAAATAAAAGTTTGTGTTTACATAATGTGTGTACCGTGTATTATTATTATGTATATATAAATACACACATGCATGTATACATTTAAGATTTGATATATATATATATATATATATATATATATATATATATATATATATATATATATATATATATATATATAATTATAGAAATATATATACAGTGTATAAGTGCAAATATACATGCGTGTGTTCAAATATACATAATTAAACACAGTACACACTCACACATTGTGTAACCAAACTTTTATTTTGAATGTGATTATTTACATTTTTAGGGCTTTATAAAATAAGTTTTTATTTATTTATTTTGTGAACAAAGTCTGTGTTTTTCTGGATTCCATTTTAACCATTTTTAAAAAAATAGTAATTATTAAATTATATATATATATATATATATATATATATATATATATATATATATATATATATATATATATATATATATATATATATATATATTAACCGTTTTATTTCTGTAGTGTTTTTAATATTAAAGAGCATATTGCAGGTTAGAGACTCCAGTGAGTCAGTGTATAGAAAAATAATGTAGGACCTAGAATTTCTTTAAAATATACTTGTAAATACGCTAATAAGGCTTTTTGAGTCGTTTTTGTGAGAAAATTTTACTTCCGCATCTAAAAATGCGCAAACCGGAAGTGACATAACGAGAGGGAGTGCCGTGACTTTCAACTATAGGAAAACAATGGATCGCAATGACAGTTCGGACGCTGAGGAAATTATAAATGTTTATTAATACTCATATGGCAGACCACAGCCATGCAATAATGACACACAATAAGGGACAGGCCAGGATTAGACAGAACAACGATTAGAGGAGAGGATTTGAGTTGTTGTGTGAGGAGAAACCAAGGGCGTAGGTTTGGTCTCAGCTTTGGTGGGGACATCCCACCAGGTTTGCCCAGATTATATAGTCTATTATTTATTACCGAGTATGGAAATGCAACATAGTTTAGGAATGAACGATTATTAATTTATGAGGCTTTTCAGCCCAATCCAGTACCATAATAATAATAAAAGACAAAATACTCTTTAATTGTCAAGTTCATAAATGATTTTCAAAACTGATTTGGAAAAAAACCACAACATGCACACAAAATTACTTATTTTCAATTAAAAAAATTATTGTGGACTGGATTTATTATCACATTTTATCACATTATTGAGCATGTCAAAGATTAGTAACAACTTTAGATTTGATGCATTGTTAGTTTTTGTACAGGATCAGTTTTTGTTTCTCCCTCATTTACTGTTCGTGGCTGTTTTTGCCCCATTGACTTCCATTATAACCACATTTTTTTATTTTAAAGCCATAATGCTATATAATCATGCACAATCACTTTTTATATTGAAAATAAGTTATTTTGTTTGTACGTTTTTTTTCCAAACCAGTTTTGAATCAGTTTTTGAAAATCATTTATGAACTTGGCTTTTAAAGAGTGATAGTGATAAGAGTGACAATTAAACAATGACAACAGCTCAACAATAAACATGGAATCAAGTAGGCCTATGCAAGCTTGCAACAGAACACATTTTATATTAATTTACATTTGATTATTTTATTTATTTCTAAAGAACTCTTTAATAGCCTATATTGGTGCACTTTAAAGGGATGGCTCACCCAAGAATAAAAATCCTGTCATCATTTACTCTGCCTCATGATGTTCCAAACCTGTACGAGTTTCTTTGTTCAGCTGAACACAAAAGAAGATATTTTAAAGGAAGTTTGTAACCAGGCTGCTTTGGGGGCACCATTGACTTCCATGGTAGGAATTCAACATAACAAAGAAATGTATACAGGTTTAAAAAGGAAATTGACAGATTTTTCATTTTTGGGTGCACTGTCTCTTTAAGCAGTCATTTTGAACCAGTAACCACTTTACTGAAAAAAATGTTCTGAAATTCAAACATTAAATTAAATTTTCTTTATTAATTTACTATTATGACTATATTATTATGCAATTATTTGTCACATTTTTATCTAAATATTTTTTAAATGTCAAACTTTTTATGACAGGATTGTTTATTATTAATATAGCCTATAGCTAAATGATAAATTAATAACATTAATTAGGCTATAATCTATTAATTAACCGGTCTAATGACTAGAAAAATAAGTCTGCCAAGCTTTGATAATCTATGGAATATTATATTAATATATTATCCATTAAAAAAACAATAGGCCTACCTAGAAGCACGGATGTGTCCGTCATCGCTGCTGCTTTCAGTCAGACAGTCTGAGACACTGAAATGCTTCTCTGCAAAGGTTGCAGTTTGTCTTAGGTTCATCGTAAGTTACTGGACAGACTCACTGATACCTTTTTTTTCTATTCAGCCCTATATATGGAAATCCTCTTGCGTTAAACGGTGGTTGCGAGCTCGACATGTTTTTAAAAAAGCGCGCAAGTTTACAGCGCATGTTCTCGAGACTCCGTCGCTATGGCAGCAAAGCTGCTAAAACCCAATCTTGTGCATCGCGTCCCGTATTGGTTTGATACGGCGGGACGCGTCATTTTGCTTGTAAATACGGGAAGATACGGAATCGATCCATATAGCAGCACGAAGGAGTTTGCTAAAATATTGGTGGGGACAATTTTGCCATCTTAAAATATTGATTGGGACTAGTACCTAGCGTCCCCCCCCTAAACCTACGCCCATGGGAGAAACAGTGGAAGACGGAGCAGGTGAGAGAGTTAGCTCATAACATTATACGCTAACACTGTGCTCAGATTACAATACTTTGCAGAAAATTACCATGTATCAGGCAATCGCAAAGCTACTATTGGTCATCTAGGAGTATTGATACCAATAACAGAAACTAATAATAAGTTCAGACCATCTGGCTTAAGTCACACTCACCGTCCACATTAGACGTTAAAGCCGGGCGCGGGGCGTAACGTTACCCGGTGCTGTTTTTGCTGACATATGAGCTCGCTGCTCGCAGACGATGCTTTTCCCTCGCGTGGACATTGTGGATGCTCGTATGGTCGTGGCTCGCAGCATGTGAGGAAAAACACGAGCCGAGCACGTTTCTCGCACCTCTCTCGCTACCTCTCTCACGATATTTTTTAAACATACAAAATTAAAAAAAATCGGGAGTCGGCTTGATTTTCACCAGCATGGCTGGCCCCTATTGCCAAATCATGCACAACAATGTCACAGGCTAGATCTATGAGTATTATTATGCTATAGCTCAGTTGCTGCAACCATTACAGTGCCTTTTTACACACACACACACACACACACACACACACACACACACCATGACACACACACATACATACGCACGTGCGCCCTCACTCCCTCTCTGGTTGTTTCTGTTGAAAGGGCTGCTGTTCTATGCTTTTCAACAAATCATTTGCACACTAGTAATGTTTTCTATCTAAAGCTAGCAGCAACATTGAGTCTCTGGTTTGAGTCTCCAGTCTCTGTTTAACGCGAATGCTTGTGTGTGTGTGTGTGTGTGTGTGTGTGTGTGTGTGTGTGTGTGTGTGTGTGTTCGCCCGGATCGCCTCAGTTACGGTGCTCAGTTCACGCGGTTTCTCCGAGCTGACGGATCCGCGACCGGCCGTCACACTCCGCCGCGGCCGAGCCACAGACAGTATAACGTGTTATTGTGATCCTTTATTCACTCATTCTGTGTTATGGGTTTATTTTGTGCCGATTCACCGTCGATAGTGTGATAATGTATGACGTTTTGAGTATGTATTTGAGTGAACGATGTATATACGCTTGAATAAAATGTACATTATCAGCACATAATTCCTGACTTTTTTTTAAAGTGTGAGACTACATGTGTGTTTATGTAGCCTACATACTTTGTATTAATCAATGTTGAAATTGATTAATGTAAAAACAATAGCCAAGAAGCATTGCGTGTGAGTATTTAATCATTTAATATCCTTTAACTACATGAGTATTGCAATGTTAAACTTCATCATATCGCTGATAATCCGCGGTGTAAAGTGAACACACACACACACACACACACACACACACACACACACACACTAACCGCGTGTGTCAAAGCAGATGCAGAAGTGAAGTACCGTCTCTTCACCTGCACAAAACGCCACAATGCAGCTTTTCTAACTTTTTTTTTTAGGAAACCTGTTGACTCAATGTCCTGACAGGTTGGACACTATCATTTTCCATGACAATGATAAATTTAAATAGAAAAACTACCGAAAATACACTGATTACTACAGAATACCAACCTATTCTGCACTGAGCCAATGCAGAGCTTGGCAGACGACTCCCTCTCGTGACGTAATATGACGCGATGTTGAAAAAAACAGCGGTTTTACAAACAGCCAACGAAACGGCCACTTTATCTGCTAAATTTGTGCTCTTATGTCTTTTAAAAACATTTTAAATCCTGCATTACCTTTTCATATGGCATTTTCATACAAGGTTATATGTTTATCTCAAAAAAAATTTAACCTGCAATATGCTCTTTAACTTATCCAAGTAAAGAAAGAAAAAAAGGGCTTGTGCAATAAAATACCTCTCAATATCAACACAAATAATACATTTAATTGGCACAATTATCAGAGATGAACAAGTCGAAAGTATTGCATTCCTTATTGAACACGCATGTTTTTGTTGTGGGTCACATGACGGGCTACGGAAAACCAAAAGGGACATGATGATTGGAGGAAAAATGATTTTTAATATGGAGGTATAAAAGCCTGATGTATCAAATAATATCCTACAAAACATAAAAAACACAAACTTTCACATGTCAGGCTTTACTTACAAACCTGTTTATCTTTCATAATATTAATAAATCAATACAAGAACACAGCTAGAAGTTATTTCACTATTAAACATTACTATCAATAACAACACGAAGGCCAAAAACCTAAAGGACGGCCAGGCTGCAAAATATTCCTAAAGATCCTAACATGTTTTTTTTTTTTTTTTTTAGTCTTAGCTGAATTGTTTAATAAATAAACACTTTATGCACTATTACTGACATTTTATCTTTTGTATTCGTGACTGATGTTTAAATTAAACCATGTCAATAAAGAAACCCACTCAGAATCACACACAACACGAGTAAACACACAACATAAACTGAAGTAAACAGAGGTTATTAGTGTTATCGTGACCTGAGCGCATTAGCTTAGCATGCTAGAGTCAGGTCGAGACAAGGACAAAACCATTAATACACACGAATCAAGAGATTATATTCATAACACAGTGTGTATGGAGCTTTACCATGTTCTTACCATGTTTTCGCGATAGACGCGTATTTCTGTCCGATTATTTTGCCCAACATGATCAGATGTGTGCGGCGAGCAGGACGCTATTTGGCAGCGGACGTGCACTGAAAACTGCGGATGAGCGTCATCGGGTCGCGACGTGAGCGGAAATTACAAAATAAAAGTCGAATCAAATCGCTATAATAAAAGTCTTCTTCCGGCGTGTTTTTTATTTTGCGTTCCAAAGAAGGTGCGTATTAATATAATGTGTTTGTCGTGCTTTAAAAAAGAACAATAATAAATAGCTAATTTTGTTTATGACAGTAAGAAAATAAACGTAAACCGTAGGGAAAACACGTGACGCGCCTGATGTCCAGGAGGAGGCGCTCTGAGACCAAACACGTGTCAACAATTACAATTCCTTCATTTGCTTGTATCCAAATGTACCTCGTTATGATGAATTTCTCTTTGTAAGATGTTATTTAAATGCTTAAGTTTTATTAGCAAAGCTCTAGTCTAGTATATACAAGGTTATACAAGGTGTCCTTGTTTAAAGGATCATAACGCAGTTTCTGCTAGTCTCGTGTTAATCTTGAGTATCTATACAGTAGTGTTGATCCTTCATATCTCCCAAGAAGCTTTAGTTTATATTTATAAAAGACAGATACACTGAACCGATTCTTTATGAAAACAGCCGAGCTCGTGGACGCGTGCAGTGGGCGGAGCTTGAGAGAGAGAGACACACCCTGCGTCCCAATTCGCATACTATCCATCCTAAATAGTATTCGAAAATAGAATTAGTATGTCCCAAATCGTAGTATGTTGAAAAGAGTAGTCCAAAGATTCCCGGATGGTTTACTATTTCCGGTCCAAATTCACAGTATGGATCGATGGGCACTCTAACGGCTGATATTGCCCACAACCCATTGCGAGTTGGACGAGGATTCGATTAGAACTACAAACGCGGATAAAAAGCGTCAAAAAACTACAAACATGACGGCTGTGCGAGTTCGACGGTTAAGTAGAGAAGTTAAGATAAAGGGGTTTGAGTGACCAACTATCAATATTTTACCCGTCAAAAATATATTTATTCAGTGTTGTCCACATTATATTTCACCTGCAGCATTGTGAACTTTTTTAATGACACGTTTGGCCATTAACTTTTAAATGCATCCTTATATTTAAACTGCAAACACATGAGGAGAGTCTCTGACCCACAAAGACCCAACCATGGCAGATCAACGAGCGTCTTCATTTCTCTCTGATACGGTAGGAGAACTGAATGTGGAGGATTTGAACTGTGACGAATCTGACGATGATTGACAGGGCAGATAAACGGTGACGGGATGCACGTAACTAAGCGACAGAGTCCGTTAAAGATGGCGCAGTAGTATGTCCCGAAGCTTGCATACTTTTCTGCTACACACTCAAAAGTATATACCTTTTCTTCACAAAAAGAGTACATACTTTTAGGACGTAGTATAAGTAGGCGAATTGGGACGCAGCAACACACACACACACACACTATAGGTTGATGTTCAGATTATATGCACTTGCGTGTGTATGTAGGCTAATTGAACATTTTTTTTGCGTGTTATTGAAAAGTTTACATAAATTATATCTAAATCAAAATTGCTATTATAATAAATAAGCATTCTTAAAAGCCAAACGCTTTAGTCTTTAAAAAACATTTTTTATGTACAGACCTTTAATGTGGAGTAGAAACAGGGGGAGTGGCTTAACTGCATCAGAGGTGTGTCACTTTACTCACAGCTGATTGGTCCAATTTCAGGTTGAGCTCTCTAATCCAGAACATAACCTGTCCTGGAGCAGCGATAAACAAGAGCCAAACCACTTTAATGGTACCTAAAACCCAGGATTGGCACAAATTAAGCTGAAACATATCTGGCTAACCAGCTAAACTAGCTTCATGGTACAGGCCCCATGTGTAAAGCGTGTGTGTGTAGAACAGAACTCAAGCCAACAGCTCAATGTTTACAAAGAAAGTACTTTATTTGCTCAGAGGAGCAAGAATTCACTTTAACATACATCTGGAATTCTCATGTCCCTCTTCATGTGAATTTATAAAATATTCTCAAGTCGAAGCCACAAGACGTGACGTGTGAATAAAACCTGACGGACTCCAGGATGAACCGAACGCTGCAGGCACTAGTACAGGATCACTCCCCTCGCCGGAGAATGAGGAAGGCCACTCGCTCTCCTTTCAGAGTTACATTTTTGCAATACATAAACAAGAATAATTCATATAATCATCTCTCAGTGGTAAAAGACGATGTTAGTACTAATGAAGAAAACAAAACGATCTCTAGAGATAAACTCGGTACTGTGTGTTTCCCTTCGGAACGAAAACGTCTACGAATGAAACCACTAACGATGGTTTTTGCAAAGGTTTTGGGCAGGTATTGACACAAACCACAGTGATTATTTACCTTATAAACAAGTGAGAGAACGCAAAATTGGCATCTCTAATGTCTTACACAAGGAAAATCCGAAACAAAATAAAAGACTAATTATTTCCAAGCTCTCCCGATATAAAAGCTTAAACAGAAATATGAAACACAATTTGTTCCTGGCATCTAGGCTTTGCCATCTAACATTTAAAATCAACATAGATAATAACAAAAACAAGTAAACACAAACATTTAACAGAACTTTATAAAAGAAGTAAAAAAGAAAAGCTCTCGGGTCGTCCGGTAAAGACCCGTTGCGAATCCCACGATCTATTCCCGTAGATCATGAGATGAAGATGAAATCTGAGGACTGGAGACGGGACACATCACAGCCCAGCCGCTGCGTGTGTGTGTGTGTGTGTGTGCGTGTGTGTGTGGGGTTCAGTTTGAGACGGCAGAAACTGATGTTAGAAAACATGACGATATGATCCAGCGGTTTCTAATACTTCTGAAACGCAATGAGAAAAACGATGGCAGAATGAATCTCACAAAAACACGTCAGATATTTCACCACAAAAACTACATTCAAAAATTATATTAATATGTTCATCTGTTTTATTTAGGTCTGTGTGTGGGGGGGTTAAACAAATGCTGGGTTAAAAACAACCAAATCACTGGATCTGTCCATTTTCAACTCAACTTGGGTTGTTATTAACCCAGCATTTTTGTGAGTGTGAGTGTGTGTGTATGTATGTATATACACACATCTTATATTTATATACACACACGCACATATACATATTAACACACAATATATATATATATATTTGTCATTTTGTATATCTATGGCTAAAAATATCCATCAGAGTGTGTGTGTATATGTGTGTGTGTGTGTGTGTGTGTATATATATATATATATATATATATATATATATATATATATATATATATATATATATTCATTCAGATATCTCCCCCAAAAAAATTAATAAAATGTAAAAAAATAATTATTAATTATCCATCAACATTTTGTGCGTGTATATATATATATATATATATATATATATAAATATCATCAACACATTTGAATATATATGTATATATATACATATACATATATATATATGTATATATATATATATATATATATTGAATTTATATATATATAAATTTTATCTGAATAAAATTAACAAACATTTTTTTTGTTTTGTTTATTTTGTTAGTTTTATCCAGACAAAATGTATATGTATATATAGCTAAAATATCAATCAACATTTTTGTGTGTGTAATATATTTATATATATATATTTATATATAAAAAGAAAAGCAAATCAAGCTTACATTAAGGATTATGATATTTGCATTATATTTGTGCACATTTCACACTTGTATCGCAATATCTTAATGTGTCCAGAAGGTTTTCTGTAATCATTATGATTCTTAATATATATTTTACTGTAACAGTGTTTTTTAAATTTAAATCAGCATAAAGGAGACAGACAACAAAAACCCAATGTGTATAATTTACATGTTTACAATGTTTGCTATAATTAGAGTGTTTGAAGGGAAAATGCGTTTGTGAAAAAGTTGATGCAAAAAAAGTCAAAACAGGCTTAATTTCCGAGGTTTTGAGGTGAAACATGACGGTGTTTGTGGGATTCACGCATCCCAAAATGTGTATCAAATGCATTTCCTTCCAAAATCTTAAACACAAAACGGTACAAAAGAAAGTTAAACTTGAATACTACAAAAAGAAGGAATCTGTTCCCACAGCGGAGCTTGACCTCTCGTTGAAACAAAGGCTCATGGGTCGGTGTTTGTGTGTGTGTGTGTGTGTGTGTGCGCGTGTGTGTGTGTGCTATATAACAGCACACTGTAATTCTGACATCACACCATCAACAGCGGGACGGGCGCCGTCTCTTACGGGTGATTTCCACCAATGGTCCATGAGTGTGTGTGTTCGTGAGCACATACTGTGTTTGGAGCCGAGCGAGCGGCTCAGGAAGTGAACTGTGTGTATATGCGAGTCTTCCAACACATCTGTTTATAATATATAAATCAAGAATGTGTGTATGTGTGTGGACTCTGGAACAAGAACAGGAAGATAAGGCCACGTCGACGGAGAGGTTCCTTACGTCAGGATCTGTCGAGACAAAACAACAACGGCGTTAGAAACGCATTCAACATGTGAGCTGGGGCCTGTTCCACAAAGCAAGATTTACCCAGGTAAGATCGGGATAAGTTTGAGCAAACTCTGGTTTTTTGGACTCAAGAAGGTGGACTGGGTTTTATTAGTGTTCATCACCATAGTAACTTACACTGGAGCCGGTTTTATTCTGGGTTAGAGATCGCAAACCCAAACTGGACCAATCAGCTGCAAGTAAAGATGCAATTAAGCCACACCCCCAGTATCTCTCATTCCAAGTTAAAGCAGTTTATAACGAGAGGACTTTAGAAATAAAATGATGCATCTTTTGGTGCTAATTATTTATTATATTTATATTGTATGAATTTTTATCACTTATAATTCATATAAAATGTTCATATAAATATTATATTAATTGACAAGTAGCCAAATAGTAATATAAATATAATACATGCATTCATGATTCTTTTAAACAATGTGTATTTATTTGAGCTCTTTGTGAACCTATAATTATTAGGCATATTTCTTTGATTCATATCATGTATTGACAGGGTATATACAGCAATCCTTAAGTTACATTTACTACTTTTTAATACCTTTTTTACTACCTTCAGAATATTTTTTAAAACCATCACGACACTGAATTGCAAGTGTTAATCAGCGACCTTTCTATTATTTACACAGATTTTGACACGTATAACATACAAAAAAGAATAGATTTAGAATCGACACCAGGAGGAAATCTGTCATAAGTTATCATTCAGACACAGTAAAACACATCTCAACATTCACAAAGGTTGGTGAAGGAGAAGCGTTACTGCATACACATTTAATTTCAATTAATAATTGGTAATTCAGCAATTAAATTATTTAGTGGTTTTTTTTCCAACAACAAAACCTGAGCCAAATATTACATTTCTATAACTGTGATAAGTTGTTGAATTTAACACAATACTAAAATATAGTCAATCGATTAAAAACTTTAACTAGCCTAGATTAATTTTTTTCTGTGGTTATTCACAATAAAAAAAATGTTTTTGTACGTTTTTAATATATTTTTAATATAATAATTTCACAGTTAATCAAATTAATGCAGAAACAACATAAAGACATTATATTTTGAATACTTGTTTAAATGGCATATTTTTAAGAATGAAGGCCAGTATTACTGATATTAATACAGCTACTGATTTATTTATTTTTTTACATTTATTATTAGGCTTCAAAAATATAACATTTTAAATTTAAGTAAACTTAAAACAATGCTAACATAAACCCATAATAAATGTCATGTTTACTCCTGCCCTTCCTGTCTGAACAGTTAGGAAATATACAGAAATGTAATAAAGTTATCAAAGTTATATGCAGTCTGCACTGCATAAACTATAAATTAAATAATTAATCCTTATTAAAGCTACAAAAGTTATTTAGTCAAGAGCAGCGAGTCATTTTCTCTGTTCCCCTTGTTCTTTAACTTTACTGACAGGAAGCTTTATTGGCTGCGGTCCCTTTAAGAGCAGACAGACACGCGGATCTCACTGTTTACTGTCTATGGATCGCGCCTCATTCTCTCACAACTCTTTGTTCATTTTAGACTATATATATATACATCGTTTAAGATTGCTCTTATGAGGATAGTCGTTGAAGATATGCCTTAAAGCAAGTCTACAATAAAACGTAAGCCAGCCACTTCTGTTGAGCGTGCAGTATTCTGAGATGATGCCGAACGGCCGCTGAATAAGACGTCAGCATCAAACATACGCCGAGACGGAGACGAAAGATCTTTGATGTGCCCAGATATGCTAAAGCCCATATTTAAACAAACTAACGCGAACGCAGATAGAATTTCAATCAGAATAGGACACCTGATAGTCTGAAAAAATAATACCTAATTTGGAAAAAAATAATACCTCTGAGACCACATTTAACACTTTAATGGCCTTAAATTTGACCATTCTGATTTATCACTTTTTAATACTTTTTAAAACCCCGCGGACACCCTGATTGATATAGTCAGATAATCTTTAATCTGCCTTCTCAAACTTAAGTGTTTACTCCTGCCTTGTAAACATTTAATTTCAACAATTTTCTAAACGATCTTTCAATCTTCAGAAGAGAAGCGACTCAAACGGACGCTGTGATTGGCTGTTTGCCGCACGTGTCACACTTTCAGGTGCTCGCGCTTCAGAGTTGATTACTAACTCTGGATTAAACCTGAGTTGACAGAGAAAGTTTATACAGTTTTGAGAAACGGTTGAACTTGATCTAAATCAGGTTGGATTTATCTGGATTTGTCAACTCTAAACCTACTCAGAGTTTGTTGAGCTAGCTTCATGCAGAACAGTCGCCTGGATTTTTTTAGGTTTATTTATCAAAATGTTCTTTTATACATTTGTGTGATGTTCTGTATTTCAATCGTGGCTTTAACATTTTATGAGAAAACGTTTTACGAATGTTTATCCACCACATTACCTTTTATTTAAACCTAAATAAGAACGCCATTGTCAGTTAGTCTGTCAGCTGCCAGGCAGATTTGGTCGCTTTATTAAAAGTTATTGCTGTGTGCAGTGTGTAAAGGAGAATAAAAATAGTTTTACCCTCCTGCTGACTAGTGTCGTGCCTCTCTCAACCCATTCACACACAGGTGTGGTAAAAGGCGGATTCGAACCTCTGATCGATTTGCGTCAAACTTAAATGACATGTGCCTTACCTCTACACTATAGCCACGGTGACAGTCTTTACCCATTTCTGTCTTTATCCCCTTCGAACAGACGCACAGTACATCCAATAAGAAGACCCCGGCAAACAGAAAGTGTGCCCGAACGACTTATTTCATTGGAGGCAACGAGATTTGCAAGAATACTTTTCTGTTTCTTATGGGGTGTGTTTCCATAAACACCAAAGTTTGTCGTTGTGTGTTCATTCTAAGAACACACACACGTTATCTCATGTTTAGACCTTCCCACACCTACCTATTGTTCTTAACTGTCGTTTTAATTGTAATCGTTAGCATCGTATCACTTGCCAAAAAACCCCATTACTATAATGGGCTTTTAGATGGTAATGTTGGCATTTGCTACCCTTTATAATGCGTTCACACCGCACGCGAATGACGCGATTCGCGCGAGTGATTTACATGTTAAGTCAATGCAGAGACGCGAATAGGCATTCTGCGGCGCGATTCGCGCGAATGACGCGGCAATGATCACGCGAATTGAGCGTTTTGAACGCGATTCGCTCGAACCGCACGAAACACGGGAATCGCTCAAGTTGAACTTTGGCGGATACTCGCGCCGCGTTAACCAATGAGGAGCCTGCTTACTGCTGTCACGTGGTGAAGTGCCGGATGGGAAACCCATAGGGGAAACCCCGAGGCCAGAGTAATTTAAAAACACTACTGTATTGTGTAACAAAATGTACTTTTAATAGTTTTTCAGGCGAGAATGTAGTTGTTTAAAGCTCAAATATGTGATTTATTTATTAAGAGAGCTCCTATTTGAAAATTTGATCTGGTGTTTTCGGAGGTGTGAGACCCAGGCGATCACCGGAGCTCAGCGCTCATCAACCCCGGTGAGAGCAGCCTAAACTCGGCTAGTCCTTCTGCCGATAGCCGCTGCCTGACAGAACCCCCTCCCATGACGCGACTTCGCGTCTGTTGTGTAGTGAATGTCACGCGCGAATGAAGCGAATGGATTCAAATTGTTCACGCGTCCAACTTTGCGCGAATTGCGCGATTTATTCGCGTCAATCGCGTGCGGTGTGAACGCAGCATTAGTATTAAAAGTATGCGGTCCGATTTTTCCCGTTGCGTCTGTCGTTACTAGCAACCATGCAGCTTTACGGGGGTGTGGCTTATCTAAATGAGATGTAAATGAGATTGTCACTCCCAGCAGGTGAGAACAGGTGAGAACTGCAAAACTTCAGAGGCTGTTTTCTCACGTTTAAACTTTTCTAAAGGCATACATTCAGATGGCCACATGTTCTCCAAATATTATCAGATTTCCATGTGTGACACATCGTTGGAAAGCTTGGAGACTACACTTTCAGGATCTGTGAATAACTCAAAATGCCCCAGAACCGACTTGTGTCCCTACTTTCCGTGACTGGTCACATATTCGATTTTTATGAACCCAAATATTCAAATACAATATTTTGGGAAAATGCCCATCACAAACACACACACACATAACTCGACTATCAGTCAACCATAGAGAGATTCGACAATTCTGATTCGAATGTGTAAATCCTTAGTCGGGGACAGCCCTAGCCTCGTCTCCCTCTGCCATTGAATGCTACCGCAACAATACACATGCGTGGCAAATGACAACAGAAAATAATCAGTACATTATAACCGGTTATGGTCTATTACTGAACCGATACCGAATCGCCCACGTCTGCATGACTAATGTATGAAACACCTGAAGCCTCACCTGAACATTACATGTGTCCGTGTCCATCTCCACCCAGACCGGACAGCATCTGAGGCTCTCCGCTGACCTTCTCCTCCTCTCTCCTCTTCAGACACGCAGCCTTCGGGTTCAGGTTACGCTCTGAGGGACACAGGGATGGATGTGAGAGCGAGCCTTCAGGCAGATTACAGTCAGATGAAGCGCTGGACCCACTTTATATTAGGTGGCCTTAACTACAATGTACTAACATTGTAATTAATCATTTGATGCAATGGACTTATTGTGCACATACATGTTTTTACACTGTACTTACATTTTCGAAATGACCTGCATGCCATTACATCTGTAATTCATTTATGTAGTTTGTAATTACACAGCTGGCACTTCCCTTACCCCATAACCCGACCCTTAAACTTACTCACACCACCACACCTGTTAACTTTACCTGTGTCCCACCTCAATATCAGCAAAGGTGTTTTGCAATATACTAAGAACACAATAAGTACATTGTACTTACTTTTTGATGTAAGTACATAGTAGTTAAGGCCACCTAATATGAAGTGGGACCGAAGCACTTCTACACTGAGGGACCAGCAGAAACACGCAATCTACACACACACACAGGACGCTACACACACTTGTCCGGCTCAGAGCTCACTCTTATTACTGCCATGTAACAAAGGCATTTTCCATAAAATATAATGGATTTAGATTTTTTTAAGAAGTACTTGTACATCAGGTCAGATAAAAAAAGAAAACTGTGTTTATTCATTTATTTGATTACAATATTCAGTACAGATATTCTAATGACAATTACATATATTTAATTATAATTTATATATATATATATATATATATATTTAAAAATATAAACTAAAAGTTATTAGGAAAATTTAGTTACCTCATTTATAATTTAATCACACAAAAAAAAATATATAAAAAAAATTATATATATATATATATATATATATATATATATATATATATATATATATTTACTTGTCAACGTCACATGTAACTAATTGTAATGATCAAACGACTGTGTGATTTTCTATAAATAAACAAACATGTTTCCTTTTTGACTGAAATATGACAATATGCATGTTTTTGTGAGATTCAGTCCAATAACTCCTGTTGTTCCAATCACAATCAATCAGCCCAGACCTTAAAGGGTTAGTTCACCCAAAAATGATAATTCAGTCATTAATTCCTCCTGTGGTTGGACACCCGTCAGACCTCCGTTCATCTTCACACACAGATGAAGATATTAGTGTTGAAATCCGATTTCAAAACAAAGCTTCGAACTGTTATGAGTCAGTGAATCGATTCATGATTCGGATCGCGTGTCAAACTGCTGAAATCACGTGACTTTGGAAATCCGAATCATGAATCGATTCACTGATTCATAACGGTTCAAAGCTTTGCTTTGAAATCGGCCCATCACTATATAAGTCGTTATTTAGTTTTTTTGCGCACTAACTCTATTCTGGTCTCTTCATCAATGATTGTAGAGCCGCTGTAGTGAGATGGGCTTTGTAACGACGTCTTTAGTGCCTTTATGGGTCTTGAGAGAGGAAATGACATTGGTGTCAATGAAGGCCTTTCTGGGCCATCGGATTTCAACACTAATATCTTCATCTGTGTGTGAAGATGAGCGGAGGTCTGACGGCTGGCCAACCACAGGAGGAATTAATCACACAATTTACATTTTTGGGTGAACTAACCCTTTAAGCTTTACAGGAAACCGGTACGATCCAAGTGTGTAGACATCCAACTTGTGTAGATCACGTGAGGCAGAAGGTGTAAGAGACAGATTTGAGAGGTCAGCACACACACACACACACACACACAGGGGTTAGTGTAAGCGAGGAGAGATGCAGAGCTCTCAGTAGCAGCGCAGGTGTGTCTGATTCTCGGCAGGACGGTGGCGGATTAGAGCTCCTCCTACCTCGCACCTGTCTCTCCAGGCCCAGGATGACCTGCACGGCCTGCTGCAGGATGATGAGTTTAGTCTGAGCCTTGTCGCTCTTCAGGTGCATCTGACACATTCGGCCGAGCTCCCTGAAGGCTTCGTTAATGTCCCGCACGCGCACTCGCTCCCGCGCGTTATTGGCCATTCGTCGCTCGCGCTCGCGCTGCTCCTTCTCCTCCGCCGTCAGACACTCCTCCGAAACGCTGCTGCCGGGGGCGACCAGGCGCTCGTTAGTCACCTCGTTAACCCATCCCACACATTAACCAATCATGGCTTCATTAAGTGCACTTATTTTTCTCCTCATAATTCTACTTATTTTTTACTTATGAATAATATAATTCTAAATATAGTTTATAATTGAATTCTTTTAATAATAAAAATTAAATATTCATAATTACAATTTGTATAATATTTTAATACTACTTTAGATAGAATTTATCTACTTTTAGACAAAACTACTACTGTAGAATCTGATAATTACTGTCCATCAGTTCTACATGCTTCCCAAACTCTCTGGATAAATAAATAAATAAATAAATATATGATTTCGAATTATTATAATTCATATTTAGAATTATATTACATTTATATAATATTTACATATAAAATTCTAATATAATTATAATTTTTATATTTACGTTTATTCCAAATTATTATATCATAAATTATATGTATATAATAGTATATGCATGAGAAATTATTTTAATATACATTATAATATATAATTTTTACAATTCATTTTAAATTATTCAATTATATCCATTTTATTTAAAATTTTACATTCTTTTTAAAGTATTAATAAATGATACTAAATCTCATTTTTAATTAAAATCATTAAATTACAAACAATATTTAGAATTATATAATATTTAATCTAAATTGTTATATGCATTATCATTTATTTAAAACTATTAAATTATATCTAAAGCCGTATGAATTTTTTAAATATTTTAATTATAGTTTTAATATTAATATATATATATATATATATATATATATATATATATATATATATATATATATATATATATATATATATATATATATATATGTTAAGTTATAATATACATATTAAAAATATTTTTATTTACAATATTAATAATATATTATTATACAATATTAACAATATATTATTATACAATTATAAAAAGCAACAGTAATTATATATATTATAAAATTTCCACAACCTTAACATTCTTTTGCAGAACCCTAGAGTCATTACACCAAACAAATCCTGCTAAACATTAGGATTAAAGAACAGCTTTCTGCTAAATGTCAGACCAACGCTGAGACAAACAGGAAGTGCCTGATTAAAACCGCATTGAGGCCATTTAACGAGGCTTGCAGAGGCGGATCCGGCGGAGGAGGAGAGGAGAGCGGAGACGCGTTGGATCCGGGCATCTTTCTTCCATCGCGACAGGACACGCAATCTCAAACTAGACCCAGAGGGACGGGTCTCTGCGCATTAATGGGTTAGTTCACCCAAAAATGAAATGTCTGTCATTAACTCCTCCCCCTAATGTCGCTCCACACCCGTAAGACCTCCGTTCATCTTCACACACAGTTTAAGATATTTTATATTTAGTCCGAGAGCGTATGCAAGTGTATGCACACTATACTGTCCATGTCCAGAAAGGGAATAAAAACATCATCACAGTAGTCCATATGAGACATCAGTGGGTTAATTAGAGTCTCTTGAAGCATCCAAAATACATTTGGGTCCAAAAATAACAAAATCTACGACTTCGAACGGTTATGAATCAGTGAATTGATTCATGATTTGGATCGCCAATGTCTCGTGATTTCAGCCGATTGACACGCAATCTGAATCATGAATCGATTCACTGATTCATAACCGTTCTAATCTTTATTTGAGGATTGAAAACAAACCCGGAAGAGAAGCCAATGCTGAATAAAGTCGTAGTTTTTGTTATTTTTGGACCCAAATGTATTTCTGATGCTTCAAGAGACTCTAATTAACCCACTGATGTCTCATATGGACTACTGTGATGATGTTTTTATTCCCTTTCTGGACATGGACAGTATAGTGTGCATACACTTGCATACGCTCTCGGACTAAATATAAAATATCTTAAACTGTGTGTGAAGATGAACGGAGGTCTTACGGGTGTGGAACGACATTAGGGAGAGGAGTTAATGACAGACATTTCATTTTTGGGTGAACTAACCCTTTAACGTCAGTGTGTTTCAGGAGGCCTGTGGGAACTGCCACGGAGCGAAAGAGCAACAGACGAGAGGACAGCAAAATGAGAGAGATGCACCGTCTGCCAAGAACCGAACAGAAACACACACTGCCACTGAGAGAGCCAGACAGAAGACAGGATGAGGTGAATGCGACTGTCTCATCGTAAACGCATCCCGCGGCCGAGATGCATTTATGCAGCATGAGACTAAAAACCACTGCGGCCATCTGCAAAGAAAAAGGGCTGAAGAACAGATGGAGAGATGGGTAAAAAAGAAAAACAACCTGGCAAACAGAGGGTTAAACATGACATGCAAGCATTAATCAGACCGTTACAATCCGAAGCAACTAAACCGGCGAGAGGGAGACACAAAAGGACAACTCCGTCTCTTCTAATCTGCCTGCGGAGAAAGTTACGCACATGCAACAGTCTATGGAGGCCCGTTTCCGCCACTAAATAAAAAAATAACAAGAGTAAGTGCGACTGTTTATCTCACAATTCTGACTTTATATCTCTCAATTGTGAGTTTTAAAGTCAGATTTCTGAGATATAAAGCCAGATATCCGTGATAAAGACATAATTCTGATATAAAGTCATAATTGTGAGATATTAAGTCCTAATTCTGAGATATAAAGTCATAATTCTGTGATATTAAGTCATAATTCTGTGATATTAAGTCCTAATTGTGAGATATAAAGTCATAATTCTGTGATATAAAGTCCTAATTCTGAGATATAAAGTCATAATTTTGTGATATTAAGTCATAATTGTGAGATATTAAGTCATAATTGTGAGATATAAAGTCATAATTGTGAGATATAAAGTCATAATTGTGAGATATTAAGTCATAATTGTGAGATATAAAGTCATAATTGTGAGATATTAAGTCATAATTGTGAGATATAAAGTCATAATTGTGAGATATTAAGTCATAATTGTGAGATATTAAGTCATAATTGTGAGATATAAAGTCATAATTGTGAGATATTAAGTCATAATTGTGAGATATAAAGTCATAATTGTGAGATATAAAGTCATAATTGTGAGATATTAAGTCATAATTCTGAGATATAAAGTCATAATTGTGTGATATAAAGTCAGAATTGTGTGATATAAAGTCATAAATGTGAGATATAAAGTCATAATTGTGAGATATAAAGTCATAATTCTGTGATATAAAGTCATAATTGTGAGATATAAAGTCATAAATGTGAGATATAAAGTCATAATTGTGAGATATAAAGTCATAATTGTGAGATATAAAGTCATAATTGTGTGATATAAAGTCAGAATTGTGTGATATAAAGTCATAATTGTGAGATATAAAGTCATAATTCTGTGATATAAAGTCATAATTGTGAGATATAAAGTCATAATTGTGAGATATAAAGTCATAATTGTGTGATAGTCATAATTGTGAGATATAAAGTCATAATTGTGAGATATAAAGTCATAATTCTGTGATATAAAGTCAGAATTGTGAGATATAAAGTCATAAATGTGAGATATAAAGTCATAATTGTGAGATATAAAGTCATAATTGTGAGATATAAAGTCATAATTGTGAGATATAAAGTCATAATTGTGAGATATAAAGTCATAATTGTGAGATATAAAGTCATAATTCTGTGATATAAAGTCATAATTGTGAGATATAAAGTCATAATTGTGAGATATAAAGTCATAATTCTGTGATATAAAGTCATAAATGTGAGATATAAAGTCATAATTCCGAGATATAAAGTCATAATTGTGTGATATAAAGTCATAATTGTGAGATATAAAGTCATAATTCTGTGATATAAAGTCATAATTGTGAGATATAAAGTCATAATTCCGAGATATAAAGTCAGAATTGTGTGATATAAAGTCATAATTGTGAGATATAAAGTCATAATTCTGTGATATAAAGTCATAAATGTGAGATATAAAGTCATAATTCCGAGATATAAAGTCAGAATTGTGTGATATAAAGTCATAATTGTGAGATATAAAGTCATAATTCTGTGATATAAAGTCATAATTGTGAGATATAAAGTCATAATTGTGTGATAGTCATAATTGTGAGATATAAAGTCATAATTGTGAGATATAAAGTCATAATTCTGTGATATAAAGTCAGAATTGTGAGATATAAAGTCATAAATGTGAGATATAAAGTCATAATTGTGAGATATAAAGTCATAATTGTGAGATATAAAGTCATAATTGTGTGATAGTCATAATTGTGAGATATAAAGTCATAATTGTGTGATAGTCATAATTGTGAGATATAAAGTCATAATTGTGTGATATAAAGTCATAATTCTGTGATATAAAGTCAGAATTGTGAGATATAAAGTCATAAATGTGAGATATAAAGTCATAATTGTGAGATATAAAGTCATAATTGTGAGATATAAAGTCATAATTGTGAGATATAAAGTCATAATTCTGTGATATAAAGTCATAATTGTGTGATATAAAGTCATAATTGTGAGATATAAAGTCATAATTGTGTGATATAAAGTCATAATTGAGAGATATAAAGTCATAATTGTGAGATATAAAGTCATAATTGTGTGATATAAAGTCATAATTGTGAGATAAAGTCATAATTGTGAGATATAAAGTCATAAATGTGTGATATAAAGTCATAATTGTGTGATATAAAGTCATAATTGTGAGATATAAAGTCATAATTGTGAGATATAAAGTCATAATTGTGTGATATAAAGTCAGAATTGTGAGATATAAAGTCATAATTGTGTGATATAAAGTCATAATTGTGAGATATAAAGTCATAATTGTGTGATATAAAGTCATAATTGTGTGATATAAAGTCATAATTGTGTGATATAAAGTCATAATTGTGAGATATAAAGTCATAATTGTGAGATATAAAGTCATAATTGTGAGATATAAAGTCATAATTGTGAGATATAAAGTCATAATTGTGTGATATAAAGTCATAATTGTGAGATATAAAGTCATAATTGTGAGATATAAAGTCATAATTGTGAGATATAAAGTCATAATTGTGTGATATAAAGTCATAATTGTGAGATATAAAGTCATAATTGTGAGATATAAAGTCATAATTGTGTGATATAAAGTCATAATTGTCAGATATAAAGTCATAATTGTGAGATATAAAGTCATAATTGTGAGATATAAAGTCATAATTCTGTGATATAAAGTCATAATTGTGAGATATAAAGTCATAATTGTGAGATATAAAGTCATAATTGTGTGATATAAAGTCATAATTGTGAGATATAAAGTCATAATTGTGAGATATAAAGTCATAATTGTGTGATATAAAGTCATAATTGTGAGATATAAAGTCATAATTGTGAGATATAAAGTCATAATTGTGAGATATAAAGTCATAATTGTGAGATATAAAGTCAGAATTGTGAGATATAAAGTCATAATTGTGAGATATAAAGTCAGAATTGTGTGATATAAAGTCATAATTGTGAGATATAAAGTCATAATTGTGAGATATAAAGTCATAATTCTGTGATATAAAGTCATAATTGTGAGATATAAAGTCATAATTGTGAGATATAAAGTCATAATTGTGAGATATAAAGTCAGAATTCTGTGATATAAAGTCAGAATTGTGAGATATAAAGTCATAATTGTGAGATATAAAGTCATAATTGTGTGATATAAAGTCATAATTGTGAGATATAAAGTCATAATTGTGAGATATAAAGTCAGAATTGTGTGATATAAAGTCAGAATTGTGAGATATAAAGTCATAATTGTGAGATATAAAGTCAGAATTGTGTGATATAAAGTCATAATTGTGAGATATAAAGTCATAATTGTGAGATATAAAGTCATAATTGTGAGATATAAAGTCATAATTCTGTGATATAAAGTCAGAATTGTGAGATATAAAGTCATAATTGTGAGATATAAAGTCATGATTGTGAGATATAAAGTCATAATTGTGAGATATAAAGTCATAATTGTGAGATATAAAGTCATAATTGTGAGATATTAAGTCAGAATTGTGTGATATAAAGTCATGATTGTGAGATATAAAGTCATAATTGTGTGATATAAAGTCATGATTGTGAGATATAAAGTCATAATTGTGAGATATAAAGTCATAATTGTGATATAAAGTCAGAATTGTGTGATATAAAGTCATAATTGTGAGATATAAAGTCATAATTGTGAGATATAAAGTCATAATTGTGAGATATAAAGTCATAATTGTGAGATATAAAGTCATAATTGTGAGATATTAAGTCAGAATTGTGTGATATAAAGTCATGATTGTGAGATATAAAGTCATAATTGTGAGATATAAAGTCATAATTGTGAGATATTAAGTCAGAATTGTGTGATATAAAGTCATGATTGTGAGATATAAAGTCATAATTGTGTGATATAAAGTCAGAATTGTGTGATATAAAGTCATGATTGTGAGATATAAAGTCATAATTGTGAGATATAAAGTCATAATTGTGAGATATAAAGTCATAATTGTGAGATATAAAGTCAGAATTGTGTGATATAAAGTCATAATTGTGAGATATAAAGTCATAATTGTGAGATATAAAGTCATAATTGTGAGATATAAAGTCATAATTCTGTGATATAAAGTCATAATTGTGAGATATAAAGTCATAATTGTGAGATATAAAGTCATAATTGTGAGATATAAAGTCATAATTGTGAGATATAAAGTCATAATTCTGTGATATAAAGTCATAATTGTGAGATATAAAGTCATAATTGTGAGATATAAAGTCATAATTCTGTGATATAAAGTCATAATTGTGAGATATAAAGTCATAATTGTGAGATATAAAGTCATAATTGTGAGATATAAAGTCATAATTGTGAGATATAAAGTCAGAATTGTGAGATATAAAGTCATAATTGTGAGATATAAAGTCATAATTGTGAGATATAAAGTCATAATTGTGAGATATAAAGTCATAAATGTGAGATATAAAGTCATAATTGTGAGATATAAAGTCATAATTGTGAGATATAAAGTCATAATTGTGTGATATAGTCATAATTGTGAGATATAAAGTCATAATTGTGAGATATAAAGTCATAATTGTGTGATATAAAGTCATAATTGTGAGATATAAAGTCATAATTCTGTGATATAGTCATAATTGTGTGATATAAAGTCATAAATGTGAGATATAAAGTCATAATTGTGAGATATAAAGTCAGAATTGTGAGATATAAAGTCAGAATTGTGAGATATAAAGTCATAATTCTGTGATATAAAGTCAGAATTCTGTGATATAAAGTCATAATTGTGAGATATAAAGTCATAATTGTGAGATATAAAGTCATAATTGTGAGATATAAAGTCATAATTGTGAGATATAAAGTCATAATTCTGTGATATAAAGTCATAATTGTGAGATATAAAGTCATAAATGTGTGATATAAAGTCATAATTGTGTGATATAAAGTCATAATTGTGAGATATAAAGTCATAATTGTGAGATATAAAGTCATAATTCTGTGATATAAAGTCATAATTGTGAGATATAAAGTCATAATTGTGAGATATAAAGTCATAATTGTGAGATATAAAGTCATAATTGTGAGATATAAAGTCATAATTCTGTGATATAAAGTCATAATTGTGAGATATAAAGTCATAATTGTGAGATATAAAGTCATAATTGTGAGATATAAAGTCATAATTGTGAGATATAAAGTCATAATTCTGTGATATAAAGTCATAATTGTGAGATATAAAGTCATAATTCTGTGATATAAAGTCATAATTCTGTGATATAAAGTCATAATTGTGAGATATAAAGTCAGAATTGTGAGATATAAAGTCATAATTCTGTGATATAAAGTCAGAATTGTGAGATATAAAGTCATAATTGTGTGATATAAAGTCATAATTGTGTGATATAAAGTCATAATTGTGAGATATAAAGTCATAATTGTGAGATATAAAGTCATAATTGTGTGATATAGTCATAAATGTGAGATATAAAGTCATAATTGTGTGATATAAAGTCATAATTGTGAGATAAAGTCATAAATGTGAGATATAAAGTCATAATTGTGTGATATAAAGTCATAAATGTGAGATATAAAGTCATAATTGTGAGATATAAAGTCATAAATGTGAGATATAAAGTCATAATTGTGAGATATAAAGTCATAATTGTGTGATATAAAGTCATAAATGTGAGATATAAAGTCATAATTGTGTGATATAAAGTCATAATTGTGAGATATAAAGTCATAATTCTGTGATATAAAGTCATAAATGTGAGATATAAAGTCAGAATTGTGAGATATAAAGTCATAATTGTGAGATATAAAGTCATAATTCTGTGATATAAAGTCAGAATTGTGAGATATAAAGTCATAATTGTGAGATAAAGTCATAAATGTGAGATATAAAGTCATAATTGTGAGATATAAAGTCATAATTGTGTGATATAAAGTCATAATTGTGAGATATAAAGTCATAATTGTGAGATATAAAGTCATAATTGTGTGATATAAAGTCATAAATGTGAGATATAAAGTCATAATTGTGTGATATAAAGTCATAAATGTGAGATATAAAGTCATAATTGTGAGATATAAAGTCATAATTGTGAGATATAAAGTCATAATTGTGTGATATAAAGTCATAATTGTGAGATATAAAGTCATAATTGTGAGATATAAAGTCATAATTGTGTGATATAAAGTCATAATTGTGAGATATAAAGTCATAATTGTGAGATATAAAGTCATAATTCTGTGATATAAAGTCATAATTGTGAGATATAAAGTCATAATTGTGAGATATAAAGTCATAATTGTGAGATATAAAGTCATAATTGTGAGATATAAAGTCATAATTGTGAGATATAAAGTCATAATTGTGAGATATAAAGTCAGAATTGTGTGATATAAAGTCATAATTGTGAGATATAAAGTCATAATTGTGAGATATAAAGTCATAATTCTGTGATATAAAGTCATAATTGTGAGATATAAAGTCATAATTGTGAGATATAAAGTCATAATTGTGAGATATAAAGTCATAATTCTGTGATATAAAGTCATAATTGTGAGATATAAAGTCATAATTGTGTGATATAAAGTCATAATTGTGAGATATAAAGTCATAATTGTGAGATATAAAGTCATAATTGTGAGATATAAAGTCATAATTGTGAGATATAAAGTCATAATTGTGTGATATAAAGTCATAAATGTGAGATATAAAGTCATAATTGTGTGATATAAAGTCATAAATGTGAGATATAAAGTCATAAATGTGAGATATAAAGTCATAATTGTGTGATATAAAGTCATAATTGTGAGATATAAAGTCATAATTGTGAGATATAAAGTCATAATTGTGAGATATAAAGTCATAAATGTGAGATATAAAGTCATAATTCTGAGATATAAAGTCATAATTCTGAGATATAAAGTCATAATTGTGAGATATAAAGTCATAATTGTGAGATATAAAGTCATAATTGTGAGATATAAAGTCATAAATGTGAGATATAAAGTCATAAATGTGAGATATAAAGTCATAATTGTGAGATATAAAGTCATAATTGTGAGATATAAAGTCATAATTGTGAGATATAAAGTCATAATTGTGTGATATAAAGTCATAAATGTGAGATATAAAGTCATAATTGTGTGATATAAAGTCATAATTGTGAGATATAAAGTCATAATTGTGTGATATAAAGTCATAAATGTGAGATATAAAGTCATAATTGTGTGATATAAAGTCATAAATGTGAGATATAAAGTCATAATTGTGAGATATAAAGTCATAATTGTGAGATATAAAGTCATAATTGTGTGATATAAAGTCATAAATGTGAGATATAAAGTCATAATTGTGTGATATAAAGTCATAATTGTGAGATATAAAGTCATAATTGTGTGATATAAAGTCATAAATGTGAGATATAAAGTCATAATTGTGTGATATAAAGTCATAAATGTGAGATATAAAGTCATAATTGTGAGATATAAAGTCATAATTGTGAGATATAAAGTCATAATTGTGTGATATAAAGTCATAATTGTGAGATATAAAGTCATAATTGTGAGATATAAAGTCATAATTGTGAGATATAAAGTCATAATTGTGAGATATAAAGTCATAATTGTGAGATATAAAGTCATGATTGTGTGATATAAAGTCATAATTGTGTGATATAAAGTCATAATTGTGAGATATAAAGTCATAATTGTGAGATATAAAGTCATAATTGTGTGATATAAAGTCATAATTGTGAGATATAAAGTCATAATTGTGAGATATAAAGTCATAATTGTGAGATATAAAGTCATAATTGTGAGATATAAAGTCATAATTGTGTGATATAAAGTCATAATTGTGAGATATAAAGTCATAATTGTGAGATATAAAGTCATAATTGTGAGATATAAAGTCATAATTGTGAGATATAAAGTCATAATTGTGAGATATAAAGTCATGATTGTGTGATATAAAGTCATAATTGTGTGATATAAAGTCATAATTGTGAGATATAAAGTCAGAATTGTGTGATATAAAGTCATAATTGTGAGATATAAAGTCATAATTGTGTGATATAAAGTCATAATTGTGAGATATAAAGTCATAATTGTGAGATATAAAGTCATAATTGTGAGATATAAAGTCATAATTGTGTGATATAAAGTCATAATTGTGAGATATAAAGTCATAATTGTGTGATATAAAGTCATAAATGTGAGATATAAAGTCATAATTGTGTGATATAAAGTCATAAATGTGAGATATAAAGTCATAATTGTGAGATATAAAGTCATAATTGTGAGATATAAAGTCATAATTGTGTGATATAAAGTCATAAATGTGAGATATAAAGTCATAATTGTGTGATATAAAGTCATAATTGTGAGATATAAAGTCATAATTGTGTGATATAAAGTCATAAATGTGAGATATAAAGTCATAATTGTGTGATATAAAGTCATAAATGTGAGATATAAAGTCATAATTGTGAGATATAAAGTCATAATTGTGAGATATAAAGTCATAATTGTGTGATATAAAGTCATAATTGTGAGATATAAAGTCATAATTGTGAGATATAAAGTCATAATTGTGAGATATAAAGTCATAATTGTGAGATATAAAGTCATAATTGTGAGATATAAAGTCATGATTGTGTGATATAAAGTCATAATTGTGTGATATAAAGTCATAATTGTGAGATATAAAGTCATAATTGTGAGATATAAAGTCATAATTGTGTGATATAAAGTCATAATTGTGAGATATAAAGTCATAATTGTGAGATATAAAGTCATAATTGTGAGATATAAAGTCATAATTGTGAGATATAAAGTCATAATTGTGTGATATAAAGTCATAATTGTGAGATATAAAGTCATAATTGTGAGATATAAAGTCATAATTGTGAGATATAAAGTCATAATTGTGAGATATAAAGTCATAATTGTGAGATATAAAGTCATGATTGTGTGATATAAAGTCATAATTGTGTGATATAAAGTCATAATTGTGAGATATAAAGTCAGAATTGTGTGATATAAAGTCATAATTGTGAGATATAAAGTCATAATTGTGTGATATAAAGTCATAATTGTGAGATATAAAGTCATAATTGTGAGATATAAAGTCATAATTGTGAGATATAAAGTCATAATTGTGTGATATAAAGTCATAATTGTGAGATATAAAGTCATAATTCTGTGATATAAAGTCATAATTCTAAAAGAAAAAGTCGCAATTAGTCTTTTTATTTTCTAATTTAGTGGCGGAAACGGGCCTCCAGAAAGGAAACGAGAGGATGAGACAGATTTAAAGGATTGGCATTCATTATAGCGTCTTAAAGGAATAATCAAAACCCCATCATTTACTCAACCCTCATGTCTCGCGAGTTTCTTGTCTGGAAAACAAAACGAGAGATGTATCAGTTACTGACACCAAAAAGAACAGAAGAAGAGCCAGAACAATAGAGCGCTATATTTCATGTCTCCTGAAGTCACGTGATCGCTGCGTCGAGGAACCGGACGAGATTTCAGACATTCAATGAAAAATCTCATCTGCGCATGTCATGTCAATACGTGTTTGCACCAGAGTTAACTAAAAGTTATTGAAATAAAATACAAATATTAGATGAACAATAATAAAAAAATAGAAATATTGCATTAGCAATCAACTGAAATAAGCTGAAAAACTAAAATAAATAACTGTACATAAATTAATAACTTAAACCTAATTAATAAATAATTTAAACCTAATATTAAAAAACTATTAAAATGACAAATGCACATAAAATTACTAAATAGAATAATTGTATTATATACATAAAAAATAGAAATAATATATAATGTTACTATAATTTAATTAGAAATTTTATATTTTAATTTTGAATTATTTAAAATTATGAAATTATTTATTTTATATTATATGCATTGAAGAAATGAATGGCATATTATATACACATTTTTTATTTAATATTTAATATAAACATTTTATATAATATATGCATAAGAAATATATACATTATTTTTACTAATATAATTATAATATAATTTTATAATTTATAAATATCATTTAATTATTTAAAATGACTAATTATAATTTATATTTAGAATAAATGTATATATTATATCACAAAAATAATATAATTAGTTTATATTTTAATGAAAATACCATTTTATATATTATATGCAGGAGAAATATAAATGAGATGCATATAAAATTAAATAATTTATATTTAAAATAATAATTTATATATTATATGAAAGAAATAAAATCATATTTTTTATTATATTATTATTACATAATTCAAATGTATATTTTTTTTAAATATTTAAAATCATATTACATTTTATATCTATGTATATATTATTAAAACAGTACATAAATACTAATAATACTAAAATATCACCTAGTTTGACATCAATAACATTTTAGTTTTTTAGCAAATGTGACGCATGAACGATACACGAGAACTCAAGACTTAAATGCAGGTCTTTCTCAAACAAACAGACTTCAGAAAACCAGAAATATAGAGTACAAGGCATGGGTTATTTAGTTTCATGATGCTTTTTGGGGCTCGACAGTCCTGTAAAATCCTTCTAAACTGCTTAGGTTGAGTAAGTGCACATTTTGGGCTTAACTAACTACTGCGACTAACTAGCTTTAATCTTAGTTTGTTAGTTGCATGAATCTTGCAAGCAGACAGAAAATGGGAAGGGATGAAATGACAGAAATCACATGCAGAAAGTGCAGACAGTCCCACAATCACCCTAAACCGACGCCTGTGTGGGCCGCGGGGAGGCTTAATGACGAACATACACAGAGATAAATCTGATGCATGATAACAGCGAGTGAAAGAAAGAGATCTGGGGTTTAATGCAACTTTCAGGCAAGACACCACAGGAGAAGAGGGTAAAAATATAACAGACACCACTATCACTTTAAATATGCAAATGAGGCACGATCTGATAGGAGAAGTCCCTTCATGGGCGCTATCGTTTCATTTGAGAAAACTACCGTCATGTCAAACACTCACTCAAAGGTCTTCACGGCAAACCGTCAAAATAAAAGTCCAGTTTAACTTTTAAAATTGTGAAAAATATATTCCTGTAGTACAGTCGAACTCAGCTACGCCTCAATGTGATAATACTTACACTGATAAATGCTTTCATTTTAACACATTGTTTAACAGATTAAAAAGTTTGCTTAATTTTTTATGATTAAAAGATTTTAATTAATGTTTTTGCCAGAAAAATGATTACACAACACAGGATTTCAGAAAAAAATTAAATAATATAAATGTATGGATTTTTATTATACACACAAATATTATATATATATTTTTATTTATTTATTTATTTCTCATGCATATAATATTAGATAAATATACATGACCTTTTGATTAATAAAATTGAAACCATTAAAAACTGAATTTGTTAAAAATAAAAAGGAATTTGAGGCGGGGGGGGGTATTTCATAGGGGTCTAAACATTTTATTTTTGTTCCTTTTTTAATAAATTATTAAATGTTATAAGTTTAATGATTACAATTAATTGGACATGCTTTTTGATTACTAAAATTTGATTTAACCATTAAAAATAAGTCCAAAAAAATGTAAGCAAAAAAAAAATAAAAGGGAAAAAAGGGAATTTGGGGGGGGGGGGAATCTAATGGATTTTTAAAAAAATTAAACAGAATTTAGGAAAATTAAACAAAATTTTGGGGAAATAACACGGAATTTGAGGGAAAATAACAGATTCTGGGAAAAATAAACGAAATTTAAGAAAAAAAATGTATTTGATAGGGCACTAATCAAATTTAATATGCACTAATTTGCATATATTCCCAGAGCAGAAATCTGAACATTAGATAAAGCCATGTTCAAAATCATTGAGTTTTTAATTTAAATGTTTTTACAGAGGAACTCTTTTATAAATTGCTAAATAAATCAAATCACTGTCAACAGACGGAAAAATAATTAGGAATAAAATATTATATAAATCAGCCGAACGATACATTAAGAATAAAACTGTTAAGCTTGTTGTGTAAAGAGATTTCTGACCTTTAAAGATTGTAAATGAAAACTACACACTGCAAAAAAATGCTTTTCTTACTTCATATTTTTGTCTTGTTTCTAGTCTAAACATCTAAAAAATCTTAAAACAATAAGTATTTACTAGACAAGCAAAAGTAATTGTCTTGTTTTGGGAAAAATACTCAACGAGAGTTTTTGCTTACAATAAGCAGAATGATCTGCCAGTGTGGCAAGTAAAAATCTTAAAAAAATATTATTTTGCTTACCCCACTGGCACATTATTTAGCTTATTTCCCCAAAACAAGACAATAATTTGTACATTTCTAGTAAATACTTCTTGTTTTAAGAAATTTTGACTAGAAACAAGACAAAAATACGAAGAAAGAAAAGCATTTTTTACAGTGCAGTGCGATAAAATACTGTACACTACAAAAAAAAATTCTTACTTAGTATTTTTGTCTTGTTTCTAGTCAAAATATCTAAAAATTCTAACATTAAGAAACATTTACTAGACAAATAAAGATTATTGTCTTGTTTTGGGAAAAAATAACCAAAAAATTGAGAGTTTTTGCTTAAAATAAGATAAATAATCTGCCAATGGGGTGAGAAAAATAATCTTGTTTTCTGTTCGAATTAAGATTATTTTACTCACCCCATTGGCAGATTATTTAGTATCCGAGTAATTTTTCCCCAAAACAAGACAATTACTTTTGCTTGTCTAGTAAATACTTCTTGTTAAGATTTTTTAGATGTTTGGATGAGAAACAAGACAAAAATAAGTAAGAAAAGCATTTTTTTGCAGTGCGATAAAATACTGTATTTGGGATGGTTTCTTTCCACTAAATAAATCAAATCACTGTCAACAGACGGAAAAATAATTAGGAATAAAATATTATATAAATCAGCCGAACGATACATTAAGAATAAAACTGTAAAGTTTGTTGTGTAAAGAGATTTCTGACCTTTAAAGATTGTAAATGAAAACTAGTGCGGTAAAATACTGTATTTGGGATGGTTTCTCTCCACTAGCCCACGGGTGTTTTTGCCCGGTGGTGTCTTGCCTTTAAAACCCAAAACATGCGTTTAAATCAGTCATGCAATAAATCCGTCGGCCTCCCTTTGCGCCCCAAGCAGGCAGCCGGACCACAGGCAGATCTCCGCGGCTCTGCTCACTGATCGGAGGTCAGCCGCACACACTGACCTCGCACTTGCTGCTCCAGGTTGAGAATAACGTTTACGGCCTGGTGCAGGATGAGCAGTTTGGTCTGAGGCTTCTCATTGCTCAGGTGCAGCTGGCACATGCGGCCCAGCTCTTTGAAGGCCTCGTTGATGTCGCGCACGCGCAAACGCTCACGGGCGTTATTGGCCACGCGCCTCTCTTTCTCCCGCTCCGCCTTCACCTCCACCGGCAAATCCTCGTCATCCTCGTCTTCTTGACTTCATGGGTCAGAGGGACAAAGGGGTGAGAAGGGGTCACAAGTAAAACAAAATCACCCTAGGCGTGTTTCTTCAGCGTTACCTTGCGTCTGTTTTAAAACGGACCAATCAGAAGCTGCTGGGAGTGGGATCGGCAAGTAAATTAAAGATGCAAATATAACGTTCAATTGCTTTACGTTCAAAAGTCTGGATAATTGTGCTTTTTTACACGTTTAAACTAGGGGTTGCACCGACTACCCGTCTCTTGCGTGATACCCTGAAATTTTGAATATTCTAATATGATTTCTGAGCTGTAAGGTGTCCAGAATAATAATCATACCCTGTGTGTTAATAGGCCAGAGGAGAACTGAGTCTGGTTTCTCCAAAGGTTTATTTTTCTCCATCATGCCCTGATGGAGTTTTGGTTCCTTTGGTCGCCTTTGGCTCGGCTTGCTCATTTGTTCACACTTGTCATGTTTGGTTCGATTAAAACTAACCCTGGTGCGATTGCTCATTTATTGCGGTTCATTTGAACATATGTGAACGCTGCCATCCGAACCCTGGTGTGCACCAAACAAGCGGGCCGAGAGGCTAAAAAGACAGGTCTCGGTCCGCTTCCAAACGAACTCTGGTGCGGTTTGATTGATATATGAACACAACACGGACCAAAGACATGTAAACGAACCAAAAACAGGACGTAATGTCACAAGATGCGACGCATAGTCAGCTGATTTAACGACGCGGAAAGATCGGTGTGTCCAAAATGAATAATGTACATTAGAAGGCAAACGTAGAGCAATGAGGAAGAGCCTCATCAATATTTGGTCTGACGAGCATGTTTAGAAAATGCTAGAAGAATCGCACAAAAAGCATCTCTGGTTCTTCTCATCAGAGGACCTGTTGCCCATTGCGCCCGTTTCACACATACTCCGTCTGCAGTGCGTGTGCGGTGCGTGTGCGTTGCAGGAGCCCAACGCCCTGTAGTGCTTTCACATATGCTGCGTTTGCAGTCCGCAACTGATCCACTGTTGCACACCACAAACACAGCATTTATTCATTATTTTTTATTTAAAATCCAAAAGTTTTTACTGAACATGCCTCGTCAGAATTCCAATTTTCTTTGTTTACTCTTTAATAGAAGTCAGGTTACGTAGCCTACTACATTTAAACAACATTTTATTAAATTCATTTATTCATATTTATATACTTTAGATTTAGCTCACACAAGTGGCAAAACATTTAAACACAGGTTATAGCCTTAAATCACAAACATTTTAAATTAGAAACTTACAATACGCTATTCAAAAACAGCCGACTCTCGTCTTTTCTTTCGCTTTTAAACCCTTTTAAAAGAAATCCTGCAGGTCATAAAGAACTTTGCTTTTCACCTCAGAGAAAGTGCGAGTGCTCTCCATTGTGGCACATTTTTTTACCTAAATGCCAGGTAAGGTGTCGTTTTGTTGCTTTACTTGAGAAAAAAAGCCATGTGTTGACTTTGAAACAAGAGTATATTTTAAATGATATGCATCTGTGGTGAAATTACTAGATTACTAGAGCGCAGCAAAAAATAGACTCGATACGGAAATGATCCGTGCACTGCTGCAGACGCAACGCTCCTGGAACGGACTGACGGACCGCATCCGCGTTCAGTGTGAAAGCTGTCATCCGTTAACATGGGTACTGAAAAAAATACGCACCGCACACGCACTGCAGACGGAGTATGTGTGAAACGGGCGTTAGTCGGTACAGACGACAGAACGGCCGTCTCTTTTCTGCACAACGGAGGAAATCCTGCTTCTGTTTTGAATGTTTTGAACATTTTATGAGCTCTTCATGAGTTCTCAGCGGGTAAAAATAATGCCATATGTAGCCTATATGCATAAAATGATGGCGTTTAATCCGGCACACAGCGTTGTTTTGAATGTTCGGTAAGCAGCTCCTACGTCATATAAGCCGACCAATCAGGTTGTGAGCCTCTCCCTGAGCCTTTGGTTCGGTAACTTAAGGTTCGCTGTTAAAAATGCCCGTGTGAACGCTAAGCGGACCAGGACTATATGTTTTGTTTTTTGGTCCGGACCAAATGAACCAAACTAACCGAACTACAAATGTGAACGCACCCTAAAATTATGATCTAAGTTATTCAACTAAATATACAAATAAAATTAATTATTTAGGTCTTATTTAACTCTATAAACTATAATACTGATCTGCCAACATTGTCCTTATTTGATTAAAATGAGCTGATAACATCACGGTTTTCTCCAGAACGACTGTACAGCCAAATCAGAATTTGTTGCAATACTGTCCTGTTTAACCCTTTAGGCGCCAGAGGTTTTTTCCTAAAACGTTCGATTTTGACATCTTAATTTCAAAAGGCTATATCTTAAGTGATAAAAGATGGAAACTTTCTGTAAATTAGAGAAATATTAAGGAGGACCATAAGTTTATGTAGAGATTACATTTTCCCATCTAATTTGCATATTATGACGTCATAACGTGGGTGCAATCTTGGATTATAGAATTTTCATGAAAAGCCAAATGTTTAAATGATAAATGCAGCACTTCTTTCCCCCCCAAAATGTCCCTCACCTTCTGTGTGCTATATTGCACAATACTGAATGTTCAGGTAAATAGTAAACAAACTGTGTAAATCATTACTAATAAATGGTAGAAACAAACCGAATGCATGTAGCGGTTTGCCTTTTGCTGTAGAGATTTTCCATTTACTACATACAGTAAGCACTCTGATTCCATATATAGGGCACATATATATTATATATTATTATGCACAATAGCCCCCTGCCCCGTGTCACAGCGCGTCTACTCGCGTCCAGATCTGCCTCACGCGCCGCAGATTCTGCACAGCCTGGACCACTGTTATTGTAATTTTGACTCCCCACCCTGCCTCCACGTTTCCCTCGAACTTGCATATGAATACTTCGACCTCTTCTAACATACCCAGTGGCGTTAGATAAAGTCTGCACCACAATACTGTCGCCGCAATCGCGGAGATGCGCGCGGTGAGAAGACGCGCGCTTCATGGTGAGCGCGGCAAAAATCTCCCGCGGCCGCCGCATTCTCAACACTAACACACCTGCTAACTTCGCGATGAACACTCGGACCCCGGGAAACATTGTTCCCACCACTGACATTGGGCAAAGGACCATCTACATTGGGCAAATGATTCACCATTTGTGCTTAGTGTAACGTTAGGTTTAGTTTCACTTTCAGAATCACCGTCATCTCATATTTCCCTTCAGAATCAGGGTCCGGGAATAGAAGACCCAACACTTCATTGCGGGTAAGCTTTATTGATGCCATTAGAAAATAATTATAGTAATAAAAATCTAATGCAAATACTCGCTGACGTTGACAATGCTCTGATAAAACAGCTCACTCGCACGTCAGCTCCGCTTTTGTTTACACTGATTCAATGCACTCTTGCTCGCATATTTTGTATAGAATCATGATGTTTGTATGAGTCAGGGATGAAGTACGACATGTCTACCATCTAGTAGAGGGGAGGTTGAATGAAATTTGACACCCTATTTGTCAAAATCCGCCGTTTTATTCAATGATGCATCTTGTCGAGTAAACTCGACCGTGGCGCCAAGAGGGTTAACACTGTGAAGCTGCTTTGAAAAAATCGTCATTGTAAAAGCGCGATATAAATAAAGTTGATTGATTGACTAGTCGACGTTAATGCTCTGACGCTTTAAGCTTAACGTCGGCTAGTCGCTGGCCTAGTGAGGGCGCAACAGGATAAGCAATTTCCTGACACGCAGGCTCTATTTTGAACAGTTAAAAATGGCAAATGCATACTCCGAGAGCTCTTTGATTATACCATCTGGATGCTCAAAATTGATCGGGAGAATGCACGCTTATTGTACACGCAAGTTAATCATCGCGCTAAACGCAATCACTCACTAATGCATTCATATACATGTAATCTTTATTGTGCTACTTTATCTGTATCTTATTCAGAACAAGCAGAAATCTGTGAGAAATATAACGACCATAAGACAAAATAACTGATGCAAAAGCTGTTATGTAGGAGCAATAACCTTATGGGCAGTGCTGTATGTATCATATGCCCTGTGCACAAGAAAACCTGTGTTTGCGTTTCAGCTCAAGGTTCAGGTAGGCCTGTCGCGATAATTTTTCCGTCCGCGATAATTGCCATTTGCATGCTTTTTTGTTTTCCTCGTCTCTCTCGTTGACTGTGCGCGCCTCGTTCGTTTGGGGAGGTGTTTATACTCGACGCCCAGACCGGGTGCGGCGTGATGAGACATGAGACGTCATTTTTGCCCCTCGCGCTCGAGCGGATGCGTCGTGTATAAACGAGGCTTAAAGCTATACGCAAGTTAATTCTTCAGTTCAATTTTTGTGTGCTAAAGCCACATGAGTTCCTGTAGAGATAGCAATACACATTCTCCTTTTTTTGCCAAATAAATGAAAAGCATGTCATCAATGTCTTCTCTCTCGCTGTATCAAAATATCCCTTTCCTCAGAGATGGTCAAGTTCAGTTTGTGCATGATTAGGCTATGATATAACAATTTTTTTTATTTTTTATATTGCATCCTAAATTGTGTATAATTAATATATCATATGCTAAAGTACATTTCTGGATTAAAAGAAAAAAAACATCAAGAACCGTACAGAACGGAAAACCGTGAGCCTAAACCGTGATACGAGCCGAACCATGGGTTTTTATTAATGACGTTATCAGCAACTAGTCGACTCGACTTTCATCGCATAAATGTCGACTTTAAAAAATCGGAAGTCGTTCAACCCCTAGTTTAAACAAGTCTCCTGAGCTGCATTTATTTGATAAAAAATACAGTAAACATTGTGAAATATTATTCTAATGTAAATCAGCTGCTTTTTATGTGAATATACATTCCTGTTCAATTTTCTTTCCTGTAGTTCAACCAGTAGACCGTGGCTACTGGGTTCAATTCCCAGGGAAAGCAAGATTTAACAAATATGTACAATAAGTACCGTAAAAATGCAAGATTTATTTCCGTTTTGCAGATACATTCATGTGCCCAAGTGTAAATGAAATGGTTTTGATAAATCATAGCTTTGATTTACACACAGCATGTGTGTGTGTGTTCTCCAGGTCATGCAGGTTGTTCATCCAAAGCCGAAATGTGCCCAGATGTCGACTTTTAAAGTAGTTATAATTAGTCTCAAGCGTGTCTCGCCTCCCTCTGCCATTGAATGCTACCGCGACAGACAATACACGTGCGAGACAAATGACGTCAGAAAATAATCAGTACATGTAACGCGCAGTAACGCGCACATGCAGGCATTCACAGGCGCGCACATGCATGCATTCACAGGCGCACACATGCATTAATTCACAGGCGCACACATGCATGCATTCACAGGCGCACACATGCATTAATTCACAGGCGCACACATGCATGCATTCACAGGCGCACACATGCATTAATTCACAGGCGCACACATGCATTAATTCACAGGCGCGCACATGCATGCATTCACAGGCGCGCACATGCATGCATTCACAGGCGCGCACATGCATGCATTCACAGGCGCGCACATGCATGCATTCACAGGCGCGCACATGCATGCATTCACAGGCGCGCACATGCATTAATTCACAGGCGCGCACATGCATTAATTCACAGGCGTGTCTCAAGCGTGTCTCGCCTCCCTCTGCCATTGAATGCTACCGCGACAGACAATACACGTGCGAGACAAACGTCAGAAAATAATCAGTACATTATAACCGGTTATGGTCTATTACTGAACCGATACCGAATCCTCCACGTCTGCATTGCGATGCATTGAAGAAATGATTAATTTCGACACCCCTAATGTATCTCTTAAGTACCGAAAAAAGGTACCGTTGGTTAAAATGTGAACGTACCCAAGCCTACTTGAGCATCAAATCATACTATACTGATTTCTGAAGGATCATGTGACACTGAAGACTGGAGTAACGATGCTGAAAATTAATAGGAATAAATTACACGTTACTATATATTCACATAGAAGCTGATTTACATTAGAATAATATTTCACAACTTTTAAAGTATTTTTGATCAAGTGAATACAGCTTTGGTGAGCAGAACGTTTGTATGCATTTACACTGAAGGTGCACAGGGCGGCAGGTACCTCGATCGCGTCCCGCTTTTCCCGTCTTTCCTCTCGTCGTCCGATTTATCCGCAATAGACAGGTTCTCGTCGTCTTCCTTATCTTCCCGCTTTATATCCGAGCTGGAGGAGTGAGAGGAGCGAGGCAGAGAAAGACCTGACAGACACAAGACGAGATTATCACAATGTGTGACTGTGAAAACATCCTGTAAAGGCGATGAGTTTTATTTTTTGCACGGTAAATTTAGACTAAACAGTCACTTGCTTTCAAAACATTAATTGCAACTTGTGTCTGAAAAGCATGAATAATACAAACATTCTTGCTGCATGCATGTCCATTAAAATACACAAAGCACTTAAAGAGTTAATTTACCCAAAAATGTAAATTGTGTCATTAATTCCTCCTGTGGTTGGCCAGCCGTCAGACCTCCGCTCATCTTCACACACAGATGAAGATATTAGTGTTGAAATCCGATGGCTCAGAAAGGCCTTCATTGACACCAATGTCATTTCCTCTCTCAAGACCCATAAAGGCACTAAAGACGTCGTTACAAAGCCCATCTCACTACAGCGGCTCTACAATCATTGATGAAGAGACCAGAATAGAGTTAGTGCGCAAAAAACCTAAATAAAGACTTGTATAGTGATGGCTGATTTCAAAACAAAGCTTCGAACCTTCGATTCACTGATTCATAACGGTTCGAAGCTTTGTTTTGAAATCTGCCATCACTATACAAGTCGTTATTTAGGTTTTTTTGCACACAAAATCTATTCTCTTGTCTTCATAAATGATTGTCGAGCCGCTGTAGTGAGATGGGCTTTGTAACGACGTTAGGCATGTGCCGATATCAATGTTTCATGCTGCGATTAATTGATGAAGTTTTATCACGATATACGATATTATCACGATATTTAAATAAGTTGCAAAAAAAAAAGTGTTGCCATAGCATAACAGCTTTAAGAACTATTTTTGTAAGAACAAAAATAACTGAATGTTTAAATACAATAATGCACCAAAAATATATACAGCTCTGGAAAAAAATTAAGAGACCACTCATTGAGAAATCAATGTTACGTCTCTTGATATTTTTCAGAGCTGTAAAAGTACAATTTTCAAACAGATTAAAGTGCAAAAGAATAAGGCATAAAGAACAACAGGTAGGCTTACAAATTATAATAAGGTCTCATTATTTAATGCATTCACTAAGATTGAGCAATAGCTACATTTGGTACAGAAAGTGTAATGTTTTTGTTAATGTTAGTTAAGAAATACTGATCATTGTAAGTTTTATCTTAGGTCCATTAAAAGTTATTTTGATTTTAATGTTATTAAAAAGTAACTAAGAAATTAACGTAGAATGATTAATTCTTTATAAGTATTTTTCATTGTCAGTTTGGTAATAATGAATTAACATGTTAACTAATGAAGTCGTGTCTCAAAGTTATACTGAACAATAACAAATAATTCGAACAGTTCTAATTATTAGGGTTGTAGTCCAGATTAAAACATAAAAATGTTTAAATTTGAGAATAAATAGCCTATTAAGTCTTTGAGGTTGCGTCCGAAATCGCGTACTTCCATACTATATAGTATGCGAAAAACAGTACGCGAGCAGAGTAGTATGTCCGCATTCATAGAATTCGAAAAACAGTATGCGAAAAGTACCCGGATGGCATACTACTTCCGGCGAGATTATGAAGTGCGCATACGATGGACACTTTTCTATCCCATGATGCCACGGGAGAGAGGAGCTGGCGTTATATTTGAAAATGGCGGAAAACGGAGATGCAGCTGTTTTCAAGTGTAAGTACTTTATAAACAACTTTTTGTTTATTTGTGGTTAAATTGTATTTGTTTAACATCATATAAGTAAACGACTGTCTTGTTAGAAGTTTAAATGATGTAAATTAAGGGTGTCCTTTTCCAGCCAATTCAGAAAAATTATAGTTTTATCATTAGTAGACTAATGTAAATCAGCTACCGATAGCACTTTTCACAAAACAAAGACGTTCGTTGTTTAGCAGTTTAATGAGATAATTACACAACTTCAGTAAATTAAAACGATGTATTTCTCCTTTACCAGTGTTGATATTATCAAAATGTTGTTGGTTACACAGCAAACTGCTGTTAACAAGTTTAAATTACCTCAGCTTGTCCATGTACGTTACCGTTAGCATTAATAAACTGACCATGGTTCATCACATGTTAATATCTGTGTTGATTTTGCAGGGGCTGATGAACACCCACCCGTGTTTTAACCAAGAAGTGAGAGAAAGAAAAGATTCCTTCGGCTACTAGAAATAATTGCTAAACAATGATGTTAATAAAGAAATCAAATGATAGTGTCTCATTTGTTTGTAAATTCACCGTCATGCTGTTTAGCAAGTTATATTACAAAACACTTAATTCCTAGGGCTTTATAGTAGCTATATTGTCAGTGGTAAATTGCTAATATATGGCCTTGAGTATTTTTTTTAAAGCGTTCTGTATGTGTTGCTGGTTTTTGAAACAAGCTAATTGCACGTGTATCTGACAAATATGCTGTCTTACTCTGAATACGAGTGCTGCACTATAGAGAAAAACACACTCCAGACACCATTAAAATGTATTTGCTTTATTTTTGTGTATTTAACTTTCAAATGGATACGTAGGATACAAAGCTTAAAATAAAATCACATAATTTTGCCGTACAGAGCGTAAAACACCACCAAAAGGAAAGGTATTAAAATGTTTTTTATTATAGTGTCATCACGAGGAAAGAAGTTTAACTTAAGCAGCTTCGGTAAGTAACTTTCACAGGTTTCAAAAAGATCTAAAAGGACTTTGATAACTAGTAATCTCATTTATAGGGCATCACTTTAAAATAGTTCAATAACGGTAAAGTTATATGTTTCTTTTAAAGCGTGTACAAGATGAAGACTTTACGATCTCGGTAATTTTTGGATTTACTCTTGAAGTAAATAATTTGTAAAACATGAAGCTCAAATATGTAACTATAATTTCAAATGTTTGGCACACAAATTCACACTCAGCTTAAGCCATTGTGCCAGTGGTTGGTGGGTGTCGCCTCTAGGGACCACTGTAGCTCCATTAATAGAAACACGCACACACATTTGTTTCTGAGGTAATATTTAAAAGCTAAATACATTATAATACTTGCATTATTTGAGAAATTCCGCACAAGCTCTCGACGTAGGCGTGACCTGCGAGGAGCTGACCGACGCGTCCTCTGGATTGTGAGCTCGAACGATGTAAAAACGCAGATAAAAGCGAAGCAGATCTAAAAACATCGCTGGCGAATGTGTGCAGTCGGTGGAATGGGCTCTTTAAATCTCCGCGCTGTCATGACGGCGTCTATCACGTGACAATTCCATCATGGCGCATGTAGTACGTCCGACTCCATTCATACTCCCCGTATTCATACTATATAGAACGTACTTTTTTAACGGTCGCGAAGTACGTTCTAATTCAAATGTAGTACCTACTCACATAGTACGCGATTTCGGACGCACCCTAAGTATTAAGTATTTGGTGCTGTGATGAACAATGAGATTACAAAAACGAATGGCTGTTTTAAAAACTACACACGTTTTTTGTTTGTTTGCTGGTTTCCGGGGTAACCGGCTGCATTCTGCCGTTCATCAGCGCCCTCTGCTGTCACTGAGCGGCACTTCAGCAGCGCGTCTCCTTCACCGGTTCAGTCATGTGCAAACGCACGTTGGGCTTGTTTATATCTGAGCGCGTGTCCCTTTGACGCAGAATACAGCGGTGTTGAGCATTTATAAGGTTGATGGGCAAAGTATTCTTGAGTGCATTATAAAAAATTATAAATTGTTAATAAATTATTATTTACGATATTTTAAAGTGCCCACGATAACAATATCGTGCATATTCATTATCGTGATAAATCGCATTATCGAAAATCGGCACATGTCTAAACGAGGTCTTTAGTGCCTTTATGGGTCTTGAGAGAGGAAATGACATTGGTGTCAATGAAGGCCTTTCTGAGCCATCGGATTTCAACACTAATATCTTCATCTGTGTGTGAAGATGAGCGGAGGTCAGACGGCTGGCCAACCACAGCAGGAATTAATCACACAATTTACATTTTTGGGTAAATTAACTCTTTAATGTATGAATATGAAGCATTATGATTGAAAGAGCAGCACTGACTGGTAAAGACGTCGGACTGAGAGCTGGGCGGACCCTGATGGTGTCCCTGCAGGAGCGCGCTGGCCTGTGGTAAACCTGCCGCGTCCTCACTGAGATTTGCCATCTAGAGAAAAGAGAGAGATGGTTCATACACCCTGATAGTCAACACGTCTCACTACATCAGGACACAAAGAACCAGACTTTCCCATTAGCGAAATATCATCAGACACACCAGAGTCCTGCACGGGTCCATTTTTAGAGGACCGTACCCGCTAAGTTCAGCACCAGATCCGACCCGTCACCCATGAAAATTTTAAAATTAAATCTGCATCCACCCAGACCCGTTAATATTTGTCCCGTTACCCGATCCGTGATAAATCACACGCTAAAATCAACCCAATTAAAATGCTTTATTGTCTTGCACCTCTCTCAACATCCCAACAGTGTCATGAATGGGCTAATGAAACAGGCTAAAGTGCCTTTAAAGACTCGCTGTCAACAATTTTATATACTCCTCCACCCACTAACTTTACTTTTACTTTATCCATCTACTCCTGCAACGCTCGCTCCAACTGGGCTACGAGAGGCATCAACAAAAGTTGCCGTGGTGGTGACGTGATGGGTCAAATGTCATATCGTTGTCGCGTATGTATAATGGTAATTTAGACATACAAATATTGGACATATTTTTCATCTGCGCTACTACCCACCCGCAAGGAGTTAATTATCCGCCCGCATCCCCACCCGTGAATTTTAGGAATGTCACAACCCACCCGTTTTAGCCACTTTTATGTGGGTACCCGACCCGTTGCAGGACTCCAAGACACGCACACAAACTCAAAGGACTTCACTACAACCCGTCAAAATAAAAGTCTGGTTTAACAGCAGAATGTGCTTCTCAAAGTAATAATGACAGTTTATTAAAACATTATTTAAGGATTATCGGACCATTTTTAATCCATGTTTTAATTTAAACCGTAAACCTCTGATGTAGTACTTTGTTTGCCTAAAAAACGAAATTAATTAAATTGTTTGTTTTATGCAGTATTATGGTTACAAGTTTATAATAATAAACTTGCATTGAATCATATAAAAAAACGAAAAATATAAACATTTCATTGGTTACTATTGTTGTTATTTTTGTATTCAATTTTTTATGAAGCTTTTTGATTTTAATTAATCACAGCCTTTTTGATTATTAAAATTTAACCGAATCATAAAAAATAAATTGCTCAACATTTACATTTATTTATTTTTATTTGCCAAATATTTCAGGTTGCTGAAATTTCGGTGCATCACTAATTTACAGATTATCACATGCAATATATAGAATAAAATCAAAATCACACAGAGCTTGCTACGGCTTGAAAGAGCAAAAGTAAAGTGTTAGCTCTCACCAGTCCCGGCAGACGGCTGACGAGCCCGAAGGCCTGACTGAGCGAGCCCAGAGCCGCTGCACCGGCCGGATGCCCAGAGACGGCTGCGCTCAGTAAACTGTGCATGTCTGTGCCTACCGCATGGTTCCTCAACACATGAAGCGCTTCACCCAGACGGTCATCCATCTTACTCTGTAAAGAAGACAAATTAGTCAAGCTGCCACTGACGCAAAGTTTATCAAATGCACAAAAGGTATGCGACAGTGATTGCCAGGGAAAATGTTATTTTTTCCCTGGCAACTTTTTGACAGGCATATTTTTTCCCTGGCAACTTTTCCCTGGCTTTACATGCAAATGCATATACAGGCATAAACATGCATGCAAACAGGCAAATGCAAGCATACACATGCATCCAAACAGGCACACACATGCACGCAAATGCAGACACACATGCATGCATACAGAGGCACGCAAACAAAGGCATACATATCACGTGCATTTGCAGGCGCGCACATGCATGCATTCACAGGCGCACACATTCATTCACAGGCGCGCACATTCATTCACAGGCGCGCACATTCATTCACAGGCGCGCACATGCATTCACAGGCGCGCACATGCATTCACAGGCGCGCATATGCATGCTTCACAGGCGCACGCATGCATCACAGGCGCACGCGCGCATGCATTCACAGGCGCACGCGCGCATGCATTCACAGGCGCACGCGCGCATGCATTCACAGGCGCACACGCGCATGCATTCACAGGCGCACACACGCATGCATTCACAGGCGCACACACGCATGCATTCACAGGCGCACACACGCATGCATTCACAGGCGCACACACGCATTCATTCACAGGCACACACATGCATGCATTCACAGGCACACACATGCATGCATTCACAGGCACACACATGCATGCATTCACAGGCACACACATTCATTCACAGGCACACACATGCATGCATTCACAGGCACCCACATGCATGCATTCACAGGCACACACATGCATGCATTCACAGGCACACACATGCATGCATTCACAGGCACACACATGCATATATCCTGTGCAACACAGCAAAATCTCTAAAGGACTACAAAGTCATACATTTAAAGCAATGCAACCAGCTTGCATTACGCCAGTAATTTGCAAACAGTTTTGCAAAAATTCAAACATTTCATTGGTTACTATTGTTGTTATTTTTGTATTCAATTTTTTATGAAGCTTTTTGATTTTAATTAATCACAGCCTTTTTGATTATTAAAATTTAACCGAATCATAAAAAATAAATTGCTCAACATTTACATTTATTTATTTGCACATTTATTTATTTACACACATGCATGCATTCACAGGCACACACATTCATTCACAGGCACACACATTCATTCACAGGCACACACATGCATGCATTCACAGGCACACACATGCATGCATTCACAGGCACACACATGCATATATCCTGTGCAACACAGCAAAATCTCTAAAGGACTACAAAGTCATACATTTAAAGCAATGCAACCAGCTTGCATTACGCCAGTAATTTGCAAACAGTTTTGATATATGATGACACGGTAGAACATACCGGTGCCTGTAGTCCCGTCTCAAATCCAGGTGATGGAGCAGGCTGGGAAGAACCTTTGGGCCACTGAGATGCAGAAGCTAAAGACACAAACACAGAAGTCAATAGTGCAGCCTCACGAGCGCAGGCTGAAACACTGACAGTGTCGCACAGCAGATGGCACCACAGAGCCATTTACAAACAGATGAGCTTCAGGAAACCCACCAGCAACATTTGAAGGAGAGCCCACAGGGGTGGAAGGGGTCGAGGAGAAGCTGTTGCCGTTATTGTCTGAGGGATATATCTAAAAAAAAAAGACAAGTAAAGGGTTGAGATATGTAATAGTTGTGTTTTACATCATGTTAGATTGTAAATGAAACAACGAACTCACCGAAGCAAGAGCTTTTCCGATCTCGGCGCCCGAGCTCCCTGCGTTCCCACTTCGGTTTCCTGTATGGACAGAAAACAAAGCTCCTGTTTATATGCAGGGATGCAAACGGGTGAGGGGTAAAAAAGGTGAGAACATTGCGTGGATAGAGAAAAGATTCTCCGATATTTACTTTTCATGCTCATTTCTAGACACTATTAAAGGGATAGTTCACTTTAAAATGTAAATTCTGTCATCCTTTACTTACCCACAAGTTGTTTCAAACCTGTATGAATTTCTTTCTTCAGCTGAACACAAGGGAAGATATTTTGAAGAATGTCAGTAGCCAAACAGTTAACTGGAGCCATTGACTTTCATAGTATTTCATTTTCCTACTGTAGAAGTCAATGGCTCCAGTTAACTGTTTGGTTACTGACATTCTTCAAAATATCTTCCCTTGTGTTCAGCTGAAGAAAGAAATGCATACAGGTTTGAAACAACTTGAGGGTAAGTAAAGGATGACAATTTACATTTTAAAGTGAACTATCCCTTTAAGTATCCTTGCACTAATTCTAACAGGTAAGAGGTAAAAAGTTTGTTTTATGCAGGGCAAAACAACCCTTCATAAAACACAAAAAAGGATTTAATAGATATGGGAGCTGATACATAAACAAGACGGCAATAACCAGATTAAATGTATGTTGGAAATCATCTTAGCTTCATTAACACTCAAAACTGAAAATCTCACTTATTACAAATGCATCAATATGGGATACTTTGTACACCGCCTTGTAAGTTAAACCCTATTTCTTTATTACCGTGTAATGTCACTTCACAAAACGAGACCCCCCCCCCCCCCCCCCCCCCCCAAAAATAACACTTTCTCATTTGATCTACGCAAATCTCGCAGGTGACCTATTTTGATCTCAAAAAGGTGAATTCTCATCTGTGTATATGTGAATTACTGAGATGATAGCAGGTCACAGCAGTAAAAGCTCTGGTTTGTGGTGGAGTCAGGGTGGAGCATCTTACCCATAATGCTGTCGGTTCCGTTTATGGGCGGTGTGTGGTTGGGAACGCCGTAGCCAGCCGAAGCGGAGTGAAAGCTGGAGGGAAGGCTGACCTCGCCCCCATGCAGAGGGTAGTTCTGTGGCGACAGGGGCAAAGGCTGGCGCTTCTGCGGGCGAAACACACACACACAAAATTATTCACGAGCACGTGGCGAACGTGTATTCATATCTATCATCCAACCGCCAAAACAGCCATTAGAAACATTCGATTGCTTTTCCACATGAAGGTCTGCGGTGATTAACATTTTTTTCTGTGGTCTCTGACTCAGAAAGGGATGATGTCATCAGGACCTATTTTCGAGTTTTAGAAACTTGATCACGATGTAGAAACTTGCATTTAACCCTTGTGCATCCTTATGGACAGTTGTGTCTTTTTTTTGTGGTAATTTTGCCTGTGTTAATGCCAACTACCTAGGCACATATTTGCATTTTTATTGAAATCTTAATATTTCACCACCATTTCCTTTAAAAAGATTTAATAGTTTGTTGCACTAGTTCCGGTCAGCACTGTTTGGACAAAAATTACCCCGTTGAAACCGTGATTTTTAATCTCAGTGCCATTTAACTTTAAAAGTATGCAATCTTTGTTAAAAGGCTTTGATTCTGTTGGCAAGGCTTTAATTTAATTAAAATAGTAAATATTTACTATTTTTAGCCATTTTCTCAGGTCTATAAAGCAAATACTCGCTTTATTCCTGTTTTCTGTTTATGCATATTTTTTTGGTTTCACCTCAACTTTTTGGGCAAGTAAAATGAGACCAAACTTAAGTCTGTGCTCCCAAAATTTAATATTTTATGCTCTTTTTTTTTACATTTTGTCCTATGTGTAACTTTAAATTGCTGCACAAGGGTTACTAATAAACTAACTTCACTTTGTGGTTCCAGAATGTTACCATTTAACTTAATATATTGTATAAAAAACAGAATTTTGGTCCATATTTGCGGTGGTCTCTTCTGTCGTTATTGAGTTGAAGTACATGAGAAATGGTGTGACTGCAGCTGGCTCACCTGTGGGTTTATGGAGGAGAACGGGGCCGGCTGACCAATGTGAGGCGAGTTACTCATAACCGGAGGATAACCGGACTGAGCCCAGTGGTCCGGAAGGCCATCTGACAGACCAAGATGAGACCCGTTAATCAATGCACATTAATCACCGCAAAATGTGTAATCCAAATCAAAGCGTCTGGATGTATGACATTATTTACATTATTCTGCTTGTTACATGGCTACTTATCAAGTAAATCAAACATATGGACACAGGATAATTTTTTTTTTTTACTTTATGTAAGAAGAAAACTAGAACAGCTATGAAATATAAAATATAGATAAATTAAAAAAGTGTATTATTGTATTTATAATTAATAATAAAATACTAATAATCATAATAAATTTTATTTGTAACGCACTTTATATTAAACTATCTCAAAGTGCTACAGATTTAAAGCAATAATAAAAAAGAAAAATGAAACAAAAATAAGTAACAAATCAACCAAAAGCTTGTAAAATATTTTAGTAATATTTATGTATTTAAATAGTTTAACATGAATCGAAACGCAATATGTAACAAATATGCACAAGTGCAAAGCCTAGTGCAAAATAATAATAATAATTCAATATTATTTTAAATAAAAATAATTAACTAAAAAATAATCAATTTAAAACAAGATTTCTATTAAATTAATATATTGTGGTTAACTATAGTGCTACAAAAACTACCTTACTAACTATTAATAAGCAGTAAATTAGGAGTTTATCGAGGCAAAAGTGTTGCCGGTATGGTTATGCAGAATAAGGCATTAAAATGTGGTTTATAAGTACTAATAAACAGACAATATCCAAGTAATCTTCATAATAAGTACCTAGAGGACACAAATGTGTATAATGCCATGGGTATGACACAGGTATTACAGGAGAGGGTGAAATATGAGGACATTACCCATGGCCCCACTTTACAAAAGGCTTATAAATCACACAGGAGGAGTTTTTATGAGAAAGTAAAAATGCAGAATGTTTCCTGTGATGGGTAGGTTTAGGGGTAGGGGCTGTGTGTGTGTGTGTGTGTGTGTGTGTGTGTGTGTGTGTGTGTGTGTGTGTGGGGGGTAGGTTTAGGGGCAGTATAAGGGGATAGAAAATATGGTTTGTACAGTATAAAAGCCATTATGCCTATGGAATGTCCCCATATGTCACGAAAACAAACGTGTGTGTGTGTGTGTGTGTGTACATACCTTGCATGTTAAAATAGCCTGGATAAAAGTTTCCTGCTTTAGATCCAGGATATCCGGTGCTGTCCTGGTGATAGTCATCACCGGTGGAGCCGGGATAGGCCTGCCAAACAGAAGAAAAGCTGGGATTTAGGTCATGAGAATGTGATGTGGAATGGACTGAAAGTCATGTGATCGTCCAGGAGATGTGGTTCTGCTTTAGGCCCCGGTGTGTGTGTGTGGTGTGTGTGCATGTGCAATACATTAGGAAACATTCATCGGAGATCAGAGAACGAATCCTGACTTGAGGGAAAGCACAAAATAACCACACCGACTACAACCACATCAATGGAGAGTGACCAGAGATAGCTGAAATATGGCAATAATATACATTTATATACATTTTTTCTACATTTCAAAAAAAAAATATTCCAGTCAAGAAAAACACTTCTATACACAATAATATATTACTATAAATATAATCATTTTTAAATTGTTTAGTCACCATATCTGTAGTTGTAATGACAATGTTTTCAATTATTAATTATGCATAATTTATAGTTATTACTACAGTAACTACATAACATTACCATAAATATGACAATAATATATATTGTGACATTTATTTATTTATTTATATACATAATTTGTGTGTGTAATTTATCTAAGGTTTATTTTCATACATTTAAGTATTTAAATGTATTAAATGTGTGTGAATTTATTTACATATTTATGCAATTATGCATTTATCTATTAATGCATTGACACACACACACACATACACACATATATTAGGGCTGTCAAAGTCAACGCAAATTCACTTTAACGGCACTAAATTTATTAACGCAGCGCGCATTTTCTGTTTGATCCCTAGCCCGTAGTTGTAGAAATCGGGATAAGCCGTAGACGTAAAGGATGCAGCAGCAAACATTAATAGGGAAAGAAAATGCTTATCATTAATCTTCTAAACCAAAAGTGCAGTTATTGCCTATAAGCTACCATAAGCAACGGAAGAAAAGTCCGTTAACATCGAGCACATTCTCTGCAGTCCGAGCGCGATGCGTAACCACACTGAAGCTCACTCACGCTCCTGTCTGAGGTAAATCATTAACTCATCACCGCGTACAGTTAAGGCTGTCAAAACTGCTCAAAAATGACATTCGAACATTCCCTTTAAAACAAACACAATATTCGAACAAACATCTGGCCGCGCATTTTGTCAATGACACGCATTACGTCAATAACAGGACAAATGAATACAAAGAGACATAACTACTTGTATAGGCAGTCTATTTAAGTTTAAACATATTTGACAACGTATTACTTACACAAAAACAAGTAAATTGTTATTATAAATTATATAATTATTATTATATATAAATTAATTAATGGCCAAGACCGCAGAGCGCAGACCTCTCTCTCTCTCTCTCTGGATAGCGGTTTAAATGAACAAACTTTGAGTGCTGATCAAGAGTTTTGTGCAAGCAATTTAAAGTCACGAGACTCACGACTCTTGTCCCAAATATAGCAGGCTTCATTCAGTGATTGAAACAAAAATTATTAATATTAATTGAAGTTTTACAGCATATTGAGCGCTTCGAGCAAGCTGTGCTAAACATGGAGCTTTTCCTTGACATGAAACAGTAAATGATCACACCAGTGTTAGCAGTGCATTTATCCTTTATTCAGGCGATATCTCTTCAGTCAGTACAGTAGCCTACACTTTAGTAATGTTTCTGTTTAACGTTAAATAAAATGAGGCATGGTATGCTAACTGTATCTTACTTAGCTTGCATATAACTATCTCGCTCAACAATTTTACCTCCTACCGACCAAAATCCAACGTACTTCCAGACATGGCTTTAGATTATGGAGTTAAAATCTCTTTCTCTGCTGCGGTCGAGATGGGCTCTGCACTTTCCGCCATCTTCACTGCAAGACGCGTCAACATTCAGCAGCGACTCCTGTGACCTTTGACCTGTCCCCTCAGGCGCGCGCTCACTCATTAAGCAGACAGCCACGCCTCTACTACCGCGGCGGGGGATTTTTCCCCGCTTTTTTTCTTTTAAATTCGAAAATTAATTTTCACCTTCGAAATTCGTTTTTTAAAAACTATTCGAATGCATATTCGAATTTAGAATATTCGCTGACAGCCCTACTTACAGTACATACGTTATATTGAACTAAATGCATTACAATCGGCTAAAACGAATGCACAGGTTACTCTTCTGAACAAGAACGCGCCCGAGTTCTTCACACTGTTCACGTGAATCGAGGCATAGTTCGGCACGCACACGCAAAATACCGGCAGTTCAATAGAGAGCGCGCGTCTCTTAAAGGGGCCGCACTATATTCCTACTCGCGGAATATGGACCTCCTCCGGTTATGGTGTGGTACTGGTGCGCTCAACAGGTCCACATCACAGCTTTCACATTACCAGTTTTTCATACGAACTGTGCCCTGCTCTGAAATTAAACTGCCAGTACTACTACCTTTATTTATATTCTTAAAATGAGAGAAATCCCTGCTTGTTCTGAATTTTTAAGCTAGGCTTAAGAGACATGAACAAGTTCTTTGATAAACATCTATGGCCTTTGATACATGTCTAGTCTTCATGCTGTTTTATTGATTATTATTGAATAAGTATTATATGGTTTCACTAATAACAAACGTACATTTGCATAAAGCATGCATATTTGTCCATATACCCACATTGATTAGAGTATTAAAAACTTAATTCAAACTTAATTTAAGATACATTTACAACAAATAAAAATCTGCGATTAAATTGCGATTAATCACGAGTTAACTCATGACAATCACGCGATTAATCACGATTATTTTATTTTTTTAATAAATATAATCAAATTTATAAATTGTTTAGTCACCATTTCTGTTGTTATAAGGACACTATTACAAATGACATAGTTATTACTACAGTAACTACATGTAATATGTAACAAGGACACTATAAAAGTGTTGCCATAAACTGTTACTTGAATAAATACGTAAATAAAACAACCATATCTGCCACTGGGAAAAGTGCTAATTTCAGGGAAGCTTAAGGATAAGTCACAATGAGAGATTAGTCAAATTAACATGATGTTGCGTTCCATATTCAGCCATTTTAAATATTAATAATAAAGAGTTAGATGTGAAATGCATCCAATTAGGGTTCGAATAAATTGATAAATTGACATTTTAACTAGCAGTCCCTTGTTGGCATAAACAATGGCATCATGTAAAAAATAATGTTTTTCACCGATACAATAGAAATGACAAAGCACGCCTGTCTAGACATGAAAGGGTGTTAATATAATATACATGTGACCAAATTACAAGCCAATTAAACACAACAAAGGGGTCGAACACAAGCAACGCTCCAGTGAGCTCATGTCAATGACAGGAAAAATCCAACCAAAATAAATAAACTGCACCAAATAGCAGAAGAGATGCCGAAGATGATGCACGAGAGAGAGAGAGAGAGAGAGAGAGAGAGAGAGAGAGAGAGAGAGAGAGAGAGAGAGAGAACGAGAGAGAGAGAGTGAGAGAGAGAGAGAGAGAACGAGAGAGAGAACGAGAGAGAGAACGAGAGAGAGAACGAGAGAGAGAGAGTGAGAGAGCGAGAGAGAGAGAGAGAGAGAGAGAGAGAGAGAGAGAGAGAGAGAGAGAGAGAGAAGGAAGGGAGAGAGAGAGAGGTGCATTCCCAATTACAGAGCCATCTGCCCATTCCTGGAGAGCGGCCAACACCACAGACAGCTGGAGACGCATGGAGAGAACGAGGAGGAAAAAATGAAAGGAAAGAGAAATAGATGAGGACAGGGAGAATAAAAATAGAGGGACTATTGGAGAGCCACGGACACAATAAGGCCAGTGTTAAGAACAGAAGTGCAATAACCAAACTGATGAGCTTACACTCAGACACCAGCGAGACACTGCTCTAGTTTATGCAGATTTCCAATCAGTTCTCCTTTATCATTTTTGTTAAAGTTTAAGTCATTTTTTTTAAATGCCGTTTGGGTTATGATTTTTTTTCATCATTATTTATAAATATTTTGAATCAGTTTTTTTTTTTTTGGTGATAATTTAATTTTTAGTAATGTTTTTTGAAATGTCCATTTAGTTTATACATTTTTTAAATCACTATTTATACATATTTTAAATCTTTTTTATTTTTTATATAAGTTTTAGTAATGTTGTTTTTTTAAATGTCTATTTAGTTTATTATTATTTTATCATTATTTATAAATATTTTGAATCATTTTTTTAAAATAATTTTAGTTAAAGTTTTAGTAATGTTGTGATTTTCTAAATGTCCATTTAGTTATTAATTTTTTTAATCACTATTTATAAATATTTCTAATCTGTTCTCTTTTATAATTTTAGTTTAAGTTTTAGTAATGTTTTATTATTGTTGTTTTTAAAATGGCCATTTAGTTTGTTTTATAAATTGTTTAAATCCCTATTTTAGTACATCAAGGTTATTAATTGAGAAATGGCAAAACAATAACAGACCATTTCAAATCAGCCTTACAGAAAATGATAAAATTAAGAAGTTTTACAGGAATAATCAAAGATTCTTTAAAAACTAAAATTATTTCAAACCATTTAAATCATTATAATATCATACATTTATTAAATTAAATAATTTCATTAACCATTATTATTAATTATTATTATTACATGCATTTGTAAAAAAATAAATAAAAAAAATAATCAATTTAGTTTTCCATTACATTTAGACAATATAATATGATTTTTTTTATATCAAAATACATGTAGTAATCGAGCAATACATCATAAAGGGTCAAATAAAAAGTTAAAAATAAAATAAAAACAACAACATTCGGTTGGATGATCTGGGTTTCGATGAAAGAAAAATTCAGATCAATGTGATATTTACAAAATGAATAATATAGCAACAAAAAAAACACACTAAAAGAGGTCGCTCTACATTAAAGTCACCGTTCTCATGCAATATGGCGAGGAAAAAACATCTTTGAAGATTAAAAGCATGAAATGTCTTGCAAAAAAAAAATGCCTTGTTAATTTTGACGGCAGATCTTGAATTAGTTTTAGTTATAGTCTTTTGACTAAAATGCCATTTAGGTTTCATTATTTAGTCACCTGAATTGTTTTAGTTGACTAAATATTATAATATTTATATAAAATTGAATTATAATGATTTATATTGTTCCAAAAAATGTATTAAGTTAATAAAACCTCATATGAGAATGATTTGTGAAGGATCAAGTGACAGTGAAGACTGAAGTAATGATAAAAATTCAGCTTTGCGTCACAAAAACAAATTATATTTTAAAGTGTATTAAAATAAAAAAACATTATTTTAAATTGTAATAATATTTCACAATATCACAATTTTTTCTGTATTTTTGATCAAATAAATGCAGGCTTGATGAGCATAAGAGACTTCTTCTCAATAGCATTAATAACAGTAATGTTTCCAAACATTTGTCTGGTTCCGTCATTTGTCATTTTTTAACATTTTGCGTGTGAATTGAGTAAATATTGAGTCAAATATTTATTTAATATCAGCTACTGTACATATATAATCTCATAATTAACATATTTCCCGGGAAATAAGTAGTGCTTTACTATAAGTCACACTTGGTAAAAAAAATTCCATTGAGTAAAAAGTATCATACAATCATAAATAATGTAAAATTATTAAAAGAATGGATAAATGCACTGTTTTGCATGCTTGATGTTAATTGCAGTACACGTCGCTTTGGAATAAATACAGCACGTTTCAGACGATAAGATATTCTGACGTAAATGTGTATTTTTATCGCCTTGTTATTTGGCTCTGTACTGGAACAGGTTGAAACTAAAGCCCTGTTTTAAATAGGAAAAGGCACGTAAACAGAGCATGCACCGCTGCCCACTCTCCAAGGCCTCGGAGGAATCAGCAGATGAGCACTTTGTCCATGCACAGATTTGCACAGGCAGTGTGTGTGAGGAGGGGTGTGTGTGTGTTTTTACGCCATGCACACGCAAGCATGTATTCACGCCTGCATGCACACCAAATGCAACCATAAATGAGAAAGAGAATATGTGCACGCTCCCGTGGAGGAACTATAGGTATGCATGCAAGTGAATGAGCACTACAGGAAGTGGATGTGTGTGCGTGTGTGCGTTTGGGTCAGATTGACGGCACGTGGTGTGATAATCTGGGCTCAGACACTAATGGGGCCACGTCAACACTCACCGAAGAAATGGACGTCGGCAGTCCATGAGGAACCTTCCGGATCTTTTTGGGCACCGAATCTGTAATGAAAACATTATTAGCAGAGACTGACCAAGGTGATCGTGATTGATGAGCTGATGCAAAAGGAGACGCCTCATGATTTTCAAAAAACACATTTTCATGACTGACTCCGAGTTGTCATTGCATGTGCCCACGAAACCATAATGCATAAGGGAAAATATTACAAAATATGCCTCAAGTAAGTAAATAACCATTATTTATATAGCACCTATCACAGATACAATCACAAAGTGCTTTACAAAGTATATCAAATTTAACAGTTTAAAAAAAGAAAAAAAAGACAGTACTGATCACTAGGGCTGCAAGATAGTGGCTTGAACTCACTTCAACTCCATCAGCTCATCTAGATTGAGTTGTTCGAGTCTTGCTGATTACGCGACAAGAAGAGGAGCTGTGTTGCGTGTTAGTGAAGCGCTCGCATTCAGCGTGTTATGAGTGTGTGTGTGTTAGTGGACGAGGATTTGTTGCGCAACAGAAGCCGCAGACTTATATTTTAAACTGCGCGCTCAGCACCACCGCTCCCTAATCACAGAGTATACGCACGGTCACGAAATTGAAAGTTAACGGGAACGCGCATTCAAACGCGATTTCAATACGTTACCGCTGTTAGAAAGCGGCTCCCTGAGGCATGATAATGTCTCCCATTATTAAAGCTAGTTGTAATCATCTCTTCATCAATTTTCAGCTTAGGCTGAACAAAAAAGTACTACTAACTAACAAACTACCAGACTTTCCGGACTATAAGGGTGCGTTCACACTTGTCATGTTTGGTTCGATTAAAACGAACCCTGGTGCGGTTGCTCGGTTAGTGCGGTTCATTTGAACATCTGTGAACGCTGCCATCCGAACCCTGGTGCGCACCAAACAAGCGGACCGAGAGCGCTAAAAAGATGGGTCTCGGTCCGCTTCCAAACGAACTCTGGTGCGGTTCGATTGATATATGAACGCAACACGGACCAAAGACATGTAAACGGACCAAAAACCGGACGTAATGTCACAAGATGCGACGCATAATGCAGCTGATTTGACGACGCGGAAAGATCGGTGTATCCAAAATGAGTAACTTTAACATTAGAGGGCAAACGTGGAGCAACGAGGAAGAGCCTCATCAATATTTGGTCTGACGAGCATGTTTCGAAAATGCTAAAACACACAAAAAGCATACCTGGCTCTTCTCATCAAAGTTCCTGTGTTGCCCATTATTAGCAGGTGCAGACGACAGCGGCCGTCTCTGTTCTGCACAACGGAGGGAATCCTGCTGCTGTTTTGAATGTTTTGAACATTTTATGAGCTCTTCATGAGTTCTCAGCGGGTAAAAATAATGCCACATGTACACGCATAAAATGATCGCGTTTATTCCAGCACACAGCGTTGTTTTGAACATTTCATGAGCTCTTCATGAGTTCTCTGGTAAGAAATAATGCCAAATGTGTTACACGCATAAAATGATCGCGTTTAATCCAGCACACAGCGTTGTTTTGAATGTTTTGAACATTTCATGAGCTCTTCATGAGTTCTCTGGTAAAAAATAATACCATGTACACGCATAAAATGCCCGCGCGTGTAATCCGCACACACCATTGTTCTGAATGTTTGGTAAGCGAGCTCCTACGTCATATAAGCCGACCAATCAGGTTGTGAGCGTCTCCCTGTGCCTTTGGTTCGGTAACTTTAGGTTCGCTGTTAAAAATGCCCGTGTGAACGCTAAGCGGACCAGGACTATTATGTAGGGTTGGGCATCGTTTTGATTTGAACGATTCTGATTCCGATTCCGATTCTTACTTTCGATTCCGGTTCTTTTCGATTCTCGATTCCGATTCTTTGAGGGGTGGAGTCAAAACATGTCACATCGATATTCAATGCTATTTTCAATACAACGGGGAAAAAACGCTGCATATACTGTCAATTAGATATTTTTTATATAATTTTTTTTTTGTCTGTCTTTTGAAATTCTAGGCAATCAAACATTTCTTCTGAAGAGATCACTTTATATGATAAAGCTTTTTCTCATATATAAACATTGATCAATGACTATTAAAATTATCTCACAAATATTTGTTAACTCAATGTATTTTTTACAACGGGGTAATTGTGTTGCAATAGTTTACACACAGCACAAGTAAGCTTGATTTTGAATGTTAAATTGAATAAACAAAGATACATATTACACAAAATAGCACAAATAAATACAATAGAATAAAAGATATAAATGAAATAGACTGCTTTATTTTTTCAGGTAGGTCTAACATTCAGGTAAGAAACTGAATAAAAAAACGCAAAGTGGCTAAATAAATTTAAAATAACATTGGATAATGTTTTTTGCAAAAAATTAAATAGTTTCATATAAAACCATTAAAGTTACACAAGTTGATCAGTCAAGAGCAGTGTGATCGTTTGTCTTTTTGTAGTTTGACTTTGAATAACAAATGACTGCGGCCCCTTTAAGAACTGCCGCACTCATGGATCCTGAACACTGCTCCTGTTACTCATTCTTCATTTCTTCCTGAATTGTTTCAGACTGTGTTTACATACTGTTCAAAATGTGCACTGACAATTTGTTTGAGTGTATTTGACCAATAATAAGCAGGAAAAAGAAGCACATATTTGCACTTGTATGTCAGAGGGGGCTTTATTACGGTGTGTGTGTGTGCGCGCTTCAGATGTGAGCCTGAAATCTGCGGGGATTCGTAGAATTATGTGCAATCCCGCGCGAAATTCAGACCGATCACACACACACTAACACTAACACGCTGTCGTAAGGAAAAGTCCAGCAGAACGCGCGTCCGTCGTGTTCAGAGGTTAACCGGCTGAATGAGAATATGCGGCTGCGCGTCAACTCGCTGTCGGTCAGAGAGGAGAGGAGAGGAGAGCAGCTGGAATCGATTGTGTAGGCTGAGCAGGCTATCGTATCTTTACAGATATTTCAGTATCGATATTTTTGACAACACTAGTTGCACTGTGCCGACCCAGGCTTTTAAAAGTGAAATAAATCCACACTTCAGAGCCGCTTACCGGGCTTCCATGACTAAAAGAACAAGCGGGCGCGCAAGCTCTGGAAATCAGGTGGCCATGGAAACCAAAACTTGCGCGCTTGGAACCGAAGATCGGAACCGAAAATAAATTTTCTAAACGATTCCAATGGAATCGTTATTTTTTAAACGGTTCCAAGTTAGAACCGGTTCTCGATGCCCAACCCTACTATTATGTTTGTTTTTGTTTTTTGGTCCGGACCAAACGAACCAAACGAACCGAACTACAAGTGTGAACGCACCCTAAGTCGCTCCGGAGTTGAAAAGCATCTGAAAGCATCTGATCATAGCGATGTGGATATGATGACCAGCTCTGCAGTTCAGTAGCCGACTTGAAATGGCACTTTATACAATAGACTGCGTTAAAGAAAAAGCTTTACAGTATTAAATATAAAACAAACAGTCATTCAGTCATGGAATGGACTATGCACTTTCTGTTGCTAAATAGTTTAGAAATGAAAAACTGCTTTACTGTGAACCTTGAAAACATGTACGAATCCTGCAGTCACTTTACTATTTACCTTTACTTAGTGATTAGTGATATAAATGATACTGTAATAATTAAAAAAAAAACAGTTACTTGTCATGTTTTAAGCATATGATTGTCTTCTTTATTCATTAAAATTAATCTTTCTAAAAAAAAAAAAAAGTCTTACAATATCGCAATATATCGTATCTTGATACGGTATCGCCAGATTCTTGGCAATACACAACCCTAGTCTCATCTCGTCTCGTGAGATTAGTGTCTCGTCACACCCCTACAAACAACCAATCCCAATTAGGGATGGCGAAACCTAAACATTTTCTTGACTGACCACCGAGCCTCCATAGCCGGTTGAAACCGGTTAACTGATTAGTTTAAAATAGGCTGCGCTATTTGAAATTATAGCCGCTCTCAAACACACACACACACTGTCCCGGCGCCGCCTCCCTTCCACTCACGTCACTTTTTTAAAATCCCCTACAGCGCGAAACAAGTCCCACAAACGCGGCACCGAGGAGCTTGTTTGTAATTGGAGGACAAATGGCTCCTTAGTTTCGAAATGGTTTGGACAAGGTGATCGCGTTGAAAATAAAGGTCTAGCGTTAGAAGCTCATTTGAAAAGTTGCCGCAGCTCATTTAAGAAAAGGACAGCTCCGAAGAGACGCCGCTTTAGTTCGAGGTAGTGCTAACAATAATAAAGAAAGATGATGATCAACACCTTATGTGTTACCACTGAAATGTAGATGTAATATATTTCCAAATGTCGTCTGCCCTGGCTCTAACCTCGAGGGTTTTAGCGCGTTTACTTTCTGCAAACCTTGTGAGCGTGCAAACCCAAACGCTGTGACCTTGCGGCAAATGTTTTTATTGGTTTATTAAGTACAAACAGGCGAGTTTGCACGGGCAGTGTGACAGTACAAACAGGCGAGTGTGAGAGATTTGTTCACTGAGTGTGAGGGACAACCGACAGCTTTGATCGGTTAGCGTTGATACGGTCAACCATCGGTCAAACGCTCAACGGTTAACATCCCTAATCCCAATCCAGCATATCTGCCAAACCCGGAGCCACGAGGCTGAATTCTCACCTATATTGGAGTCGGCCGGCCTCCGGCGGTGAGGGCTGTAGAACTGAGACGACACTTTCATGCCCGGCGGGGAAAGCCCATCAGACCCGGGGATGCTAATATCACCAGGCAAGAGCTGCGGCTAAAAATACACAAGAGTCCTATGAAGATCAAACCCTGAAAACTGTTCGACAGCTTCATATCAGCAGAGTGTGTGTTCATTACCTGTGTAACAGGGTAGCCTCTTTCAGATTTCCCTGCAAAACACACGAGAAACTCTTACATTCAGGCAAACACTCACATTTTCACACACCGATTACTAATGGCTAGGCCAACACAGGACCTGAAAATATTATTTTTGCTGCTGTTTAGATTTTTTTGGGCTAACTGTATGAAAACAAATCAGAAAAATATGGAACCCAAATATTGCTCATTTAACTTCAATAATGTGGCGCAACTGTAACAATGAATTACCATTACAACAAATTGATGAATTAAACTCCCCCTCTCCAGGTTATACACACGATTTACTGGAATTAAATATATATTTATAAAATAAAATAAAAATATAAACATCCAGTTAGTAAAATTATAAATGAAAAAAGTTAAAATTTAATAATTTATTAAAAATATTTATATATATTATATAAAATATACGACTTTATACTTGAAAATCTTTAAATATTTTATATAAAAACAGGCAATTTTGTACATTTTAAAAGTAATATATTTATATATAAATATATATTTAAATATAATTTAAGTAATTTAATGCATTAACTTTACATTTTTACATTAAAACGATTTAATGTGACATAATTCAATTTAAATTACACACACAGATACACATATAAAATCTAATTTATTTTAAACATGAATTTATATTATATATAAACACACACACACACACACATAAATTCATGTTTAAAATAAATTAGATAATATTTAAATTATTTTATAAGTGTATATGTGCGTGTAATTAATATACATATATATATATATATAAAAATTCATGTTTAAAATAAATTCGATTATACATATACATATATACATACACACACACACACACACACACACATTATATACATATCTAATCTAATTTATTTTAAACATAAATTTATATTATATATAAACACACAAATTCATGTTTAAAAGAAATTAGATAATATTTATATTATTTTATATGTGTATATGTGCGTGTAATTTATATATATATATATATATTTTATAATTTATATATATATATATATTCATGTTTAAAATAAATTAGATTTTATGTGTGTGTGTGTATATATATATATATACATACATACATACATACACACATTCACGTACGTTGTCTTTAAAACAGCACTGAAGCTGTGCTACTAGTAAACTAACACTAAAACAAATCAATGCATTAAATGTGTGTGTGTTGTGTATTGTAATTTCTTAATTGACTGATGGCGTTGGGCTGAGGGTTGCTGGACTCCATCTGTCCGTGTGTGACCTCGATGGGCTGAGGTGCGCCGTTTATGGGTTTAAGACTAGGCACAAACAACAAATTGTCCCATTATAAATGCCTAAGTGGTAATTAGTTAAAACGCAACCCCCACCCTTCCCAGCCCTGAGGTGGATTAACCCCCCGGCAGGAAAATCCAGCTCAGGACGGGGCGCGAGCGGGTAAACTTCACAAGCTGATCTGGTGTGGAAATGAGGTCGGATTGACTTGTAGTCTCCAAAAACACCTCATCCAAAAGAACATAATCTATCAATTTAAAAATCCACTTCCTAAAATTGGTGTGAGAAATTTCTCGGGTAACCGCAACTTACCGTCAATCTCCAAGTTGTACATGCCGTCATGTTCGGGGTAGTGATGGCCGTCTCCATACAGCTGACACACAAAAACAGCCCATTAAACACACACACACACAACTGAGGATGCTCATTTACAGAGGTTATACCGTTAAATATCATTATGGCTGAACGTTGTATACTACATAACATTAGGTGCTTAAAACTTTGCCAACTCGCAGCATTTACTGGAATTTAAGTTATATTTTAATTGCATTACATTTCAATTAAAAAATATAAATAACAGAGAGAAACTTGTATAGTCAAATAAAAAAAATATTTTATATATGTGTATGTGTGGGTGTGTATTTGAAATATCTGCAAAAAGGCCTGTTTTTAAAGACTTTCAAGTATGTAATTATATATTAGATACATTACTTTTTCCAAAACATTATTTTATTTTTCCAATCCATTTTATTTTTAATGCATTTTCTTCATTTATTATTATTTTTATTAAAAAAAGTTCCATTACATTATATTTTTTCAACACATTTTATTTATTTTATTTTTGTCCTATACATTTTCCCCCCAATATATTTTATTTATTTAATTTTTGTTTTTAATTTGGTATTTTCAAAACATTTTTTTTTTACCCATACATTTTTTTTTCAATGCATATTTCGTTTTTTTTTTTTTTCAATGCATTTTTTCCCCAATATCTTTTATTTTCATTCATTATTTATTTTAGATGGATGGAAATTAAATAATATAATTTTAAATTACATTTACTATCTGTATTCATTTTTTTTTTAAGTTTGAAAAAATGCCTGTTTTTCAAGACTTTTAAGTACGGTATGGGAAAATCCAATTTAATATACTAAAATTCAGAGAGAAAACGGCCATGAAAAATTAACCTTAACTAACATTACAGACGGAAGACAGAACTGATAAAAACAAAAGCGTCTGCAAGCTAATGAGCAAAATAGGGCAACGACCGTCTCACTCAGACACGTGATGGCCTAACATTCACGCGGCCCGACAGGTGAGAGATCAGCGCTGGACAGATCAGGTAAACACGAGGATCACCAACATCAACTAATCTCACCCACTGACCGACTGACCCACAAACACGCAGAGCTTACGGTCTAAAGATACGCCGCTTTCCTTCAAACAAACCATCGGCAGTCAAAACAGGAGCCCTCTTAAAGTGGGCCAATATCTGCTCCGGTTGCGATAGTTTCCTTTAGGGATTAGGATCTGAGCGCAGGCGCGCGCGTGTATGTGTGTGTGTGTGTGTGTGTGTGTGTGTGTGTGTGTGTGTTCCTTGTAAGGCTATACTTGTGAGGGTACAGTAAAATATGAAAACAACTCACTAGTGAGGACATTTGACTGGTCCTCACTAGTTAAAAAGGCTTATAAATCGGCCAAAACATGATTTTATTTAAATCTATTGTTTTGCACGTTTCTGGGATGGGTAGGTTTAGGGATAGGGGATTAAAAAAATAAAAAATCAATGGAAGTCTATGTAATGTCCTCACTAATATTGTGAAACAAGTGTGTGTTTGAGTGTGTGTGTGTGTGTGTGTGTGTGTGTGTGTGTGTGTGTGTGTGTGTGTGTGTGTGTGTGTGTGTGTGTGTGTGTGTGTACCCGCGTGCCAAACGAGGGACTGTTCGCTTCTCCTGGACCCCACGAGCCCGAGCCACTTCTTTCATCTAAACCTGAAACACAAACAAACATGGGTGTTAAGAAATACATATGCACCAATATAAAGATGCTGGAAAATAAATAATCAATAACAGCTTTTACGTTAAGGCCATTTTATCTACCACAAACATAGGTCTTTTTTGCTGTATCAAAAATCCAGTAAATCAGTGAAATATTCCTCCAGTGTAAATCATCCGTTCTCTAGTGAATATACAGTAAAGTGTGATTTATTCCTGTGATCAAAGCATTTATCATCATTACTCCAGTCTTCAGTGTCATGATCCTTCACTAATCATTCTCAGATCTGATGATCAACACACATTTAGGATTATTATCAATGTTGAAAATAGTTGCGGCGCTTAAAAATTTTGTGGAAACTGATCACAAGTTTTATAGATACTGTATTTTTTATGCAATTAATATAGTAAAATGCATCAAAACAAAGCACAGCATAAAATACAAATAATCATTTAGCACTTTTGAAAATCTGCCACAGAAAAGAGCATTCACTCCAATAAGTGCATAAATACATAAATAGATAAATGCATGAAAGAGATAAATGCATAAAAACTAAATGCATTACGTATTATTAAAATGCATATTACAATGCAAAAATGTATAAATGCATAAAAATAAATGTGAAAATACATAAATATGGTATTCGAAATGTAAAAATAGGAAGATTTTCATCAATATTTGGCTAATGTATATCCAATACGGCCCACTACGCTACAATTAATGCATAAATAAACTCAATTAAACAAACGCATTAATAAATGCACAAATATAAAAAAGCATAAATATACATGCATTCATAGATAAATGCACAAATAAATGTGTAATACATAAACTTAAAGTCATGCATTTATTTATTAACGCATTTATCTCTTTATTTGAGTTTAAGTGTTTTATTGTAGCATATATTGGTCAGTGCTGGATATATATTAGACTATATTTATGATAATCTAACTATTTTTACATTTGGAATCACATATTTCTAACTAAATGCTCTTTTCTAATGCATATTTTACTTATGCATTTATTTATTAATTAAAGCATTTATGCATAAGTAAAACTTGCATTAGAAAAAGAGCATTCAGTAAGAAATATGGGATTTGAAATGTAAAAATAGGAAGATTATCATCAATATTGGCTTATATATATCCAATACGGCCCACTACTCTACAATTAATGCATAAATAAACTCCATTAAACAAATGCATAAATATGTAAATAAATGCACAAATATCTAAATGCATAAATATACATGCATTCATAGATAAATTCATAACATACGTAAATAAATGCACAAATATAGAAAACGCATGAATATACATGCATTCATAAATGTATAGATACGTAAATAAATGCACATATAAAAAAGCATAAATATACATGCATTCATAGATAAATGCATAAATAAAAAATGCATAAATATATGCCTAAATGCATAAATGCACGTGTAAATACATACTCAAAGTCATACATAAATAAAACCTCATAGAAAAGCGTGATCTGTTAGTGCAAAACGTCTATATTTTTCAAAGTTAATCCGTCAGTGGGTTGCCTGAATGACTAGTGGACTACCAGATCTTAACAAGCCCTGTAGGCTGATTTCAGGTTTACTGAACCCCCATCACACGAGTGTCTTAAGCCTCTTTCACCAAGAGATTGTAGAAAGATGTTCGTTCACACCACGAGCGGTGCATTATCAGGTCAGGCAATGACCCGACTGAAGCTCGACGGTCGAAACTGCGTCTGTGTGTTGCATCTCTACATCTGCCAGCTTATGTGTGATCTGAGCTGTCGACCAAACCGCAAAGGTTTCAAAACCACAAAATGTCACTGAATATTTGCGCTAGAACTCAAAGCACAAAGGCTGGAAAGAAACGGAAGATTTTTAAAGATTGATGGTGCAGAAATTTCCCGAAACCGCCCCCCCGTCTGCGCCTTAACGCTCGCAAACATCTCTAGAGAGAAGCAGCTTAATTGTGTGCTGATTTGCATAATTGTGCATATTAATGAGGTCTCTGCTTATGAATATGCATTTTTGTTTTGTTGTCTAATTAAAAAGAGAGAAGGGGGGGTGATCATGACAGAGCCGGCGATGGAGCGGAACAGAAGTACGGCGGACGAGTGAATTACGACTTTAGAGACACGAGTGTGTATGTGTGTGAGAGTGTGTGTGTGTGTGTGGGGGGGGGGGGGGGGTCACAGGCTTGTGTCAGCAAATTCAATAAAAACGACAAGGGACAACACAACAGCACACACAGTCGAGTACACACACCACTGACGGAGCAGAACCAGCAAAACAGGAAAGAATTACTCAAGCACTACTGCAGACGGGCTGCTCACACACAATGAGGACGGAAAGTTCATTACGAGCCGCGCATTTATCCAAACACTCAACAATAACAACAATAACGCCACTTCCTGTCGCCGGAGGATGAGCATCTAGAGGACCGCAGCCGTTCCCTGCTGAGACGGCATCCGCCGAATGAGCTCATGGTTAAAAATACTAAACGTTATAAATAGCATAACACTAAAACAAATTATGCATTATAGTCGAAAGTATGAAACATGGATAATTATTACACTGTAAAAAAAGTGTGTTGATTTTTGTTGGTTTAACTTTAAAAAAAGTAAGTAGTCTGGTTGCCTTAAAATTTTGAGTTTATTGAAATTTGAGTTGATGCAATGAAGGAAATTGGTTTAATAAATAGAAACTCAAAATATTTTTGTATCTGAACCACATAAAAAATGTGATAAATCATGAAAATAGCATTATTTGGCAAGTTTTACTGCGTCATGAGAAATAAAACACAATTACCCAATATGCTTACAAAATCTTTTAATAATATTTTAATAAAGGTTGTCAAAACTCAAAAAAAATTCATTGAATTAACTCAAAATTTTAATTTTAATGAACTCAAAACTAAGGCGACCAGGTAACTTTTTCTAAATATTTTTTTACAGTGTAGGAGACCTGTGGAACATTAAATCAAGTGTGTAATAAGTGGAATAAATGAAGATTAGCTTCAAGTGAACACTTTTAAGATGAATTAAAATGTAAAAATAGGAAGATTACCATCAATATATTTATAAATTATATATTAGGGGTGTAACGATATTCAAACCGAACCGAAAAAGCGCAATACACCACCCACGGTTTGAACCGCGATACTCATGTGGAAACAATCAAGCCCCGGCCAACGCTGCACAGGCCCCGCCCACTTATGACAAAGCCCCGCCCACTGATGCACACACCCCGCCCACCTATGACAAAGCCCCGTCTGCTGCTGCATAGGCCCCGCCCACTGATCCACATGCCCCACACACTTAAGGCCCCGCCCACTGTTGCCACAGCCTAGCTCTCACTTCACCTTATGCCAATAAAAAAATATATAATAATCATTATAATATTATTTACTAAGTATACACTAACTTTTGTCTTCACGTGAAGCTTCATGGAAGGGCAAAGAGATCCAGTTTCCCCATTTAGTTCAGTAGGCAAAATGCTACCTTGGAGTCCCAGAAACATCGTCATTTCGTCGCTTGTTCCAAGATAAAAACACTCTCTCACCTCAGAAAAGCGCTTTGCTGTCCTATAAGCCGTTATACTGTAGGCTCCTTGTAGCACACACTCTTTAGTTACACGCGCCCACACGATAGTCCTATCACGCCGTATATTACAAGAGCAAGAGAACTTACGCACAAGCAACATTACAATGTCAATTTGTAATTCAAGAAATAAAAGTAAAGTACCAATAAATCATGTAACTGGAACGACATGTGAGATCTGGGAAGGCATGCAGGATCAGTTATGTTTCATTAACTCATAAAGTGTTTTCTGTATTCACCATGGCAACTGTTGTTTCCTTAACCCCGAAATGCAAAATTGAATAGCTTTTATAGGCCTATTTATTAAAGGGTTAGTTCACCCAAAAATTTAATTTCTTTCATTAATGACTCACCCCAATATCGTTCCACACCCGTAAGACCTCTGTTCATCCTCGAACACAGTTTAAGATATTTTAGATTTAGTCCGAGAGCGTATGCAAGTGTATGCACACTATACTGTCCATGTCCAGAAAGGGAATAAAAACATCATCACAGTAGTCCATATGAGACATCAGTGGGTTAATTAGAGTCTCTTGAAGCATCAGAAATACATTTTGATCCAAAAACATCAAAAACTATGAATTTATTCAGAATTGTCCTCTCTTCCGTGTCTCCAAAAAGATTCAAACGGTTAATGAATCAGTGAATCGATCAATGCTGTGGGTCGCCAGTGTCATGTGATTTCAGCAGTTTGGCTTTTTGACGCGATTCGAACTGCTGAAATCACGTGACACTGGCGACCCGAATCATTGATCGATTCATTCCGTTTGAATCTTTTTGGAAGAACGCGTTGAAATTCATAGTTTTTTATATTTTTGGACCCAAATGTATTTTGGATGCTTCAAGAGACTCTAATTAACCCACTGATGTCTCATTTGGACTACTGTGATGATGTTTTTATTCCCTTTCTGGACATGGACAGTATAGTGGGCATTGACTGCATTATGCTCTGGGACTAAAATATAAAACATCTTAAACCGTGTTCCGACGATGAATGAAGGTCTTACAGGTGTGGAGTGACATTAGCGTGAGTCATTAATGACAAATTTCATTTTTGGGGGAACTAACCCTTTAACCATGTTCATCAGTCATTCACTTGTCTGAGTAAAAAAAATGATTGTCCGGAGTTTCACTTTTCATTTTTATTTACCAATCAAATTAAATAATATACATGGAAAAATTACAACTGAATTAAATAATGTTATTAGATTTGTATTTTTGAATAAACATAAGAAATGTTGAAAAGCGTATGAAACTAAATCACCAGTAGGTGGCAGCAGGTGAGTCTTAATGAGTGAGTCATTGAGTCGATTCACCCAAACGATTCATTCAAGAACGAGGCAGTTGTTTAAGAACGGGTCATTGAATCTTTGATTCATTCAAACGCTGAATCATTCATTCACACCCTTGCCGTGAGATGCGTTATGGTTCTGCTGTGATCTATTTTCGCTGCTGAAATAGACCTATCATATGAAATCAGTGTCATTCAGTCGTGATTGTATTCAGGAAAACACACGCTTGGTTGTGTGGTGATGTTTAACTGTATCATATGTTATAAATATAAAAACTTTAGCGCCGTTTCTCTGTGTGAGTGGCGCTCAGTTCATTACTTTTATCCACTATCGATCGCCACTTACACTAAATTAATGCAGAATCGTTCTTGCATTTTGGTGATTCCCTAGTTATTATTTTTTTGTTATTGGCTTTTTAATCCTCTTGTCCATCGGGCAGGTAAAATTCACTTTCACTTGTCCCTTCAAAAAAATCCACTTGTCTCGGACAAGCGTTAATGTCGAGCCCTACTAATATATATATATATATATATATATATATATATATATATATATATATATATATATATATATATATATATATATATATATATATATATATATATATATATATATATGTGTGTGTGTGTTCTATATATATATATATATATATATGACACTGACCAATATATGCTACATCAAATGTATGCATAAGTGAATGCATAAATTCATAAATAAATGCATAAATAAGGATGTAAATAAGCGCATACATTCATAAATGCTTAAAATGTATAAATAGAGAAATGCATAAATAGATAAATGTATGCATAAACATGAATACAAAAAAATAATTAATAGATAAATGCATAAACATGTAAATGCATGTATATTAATAGATAAATACATATATAAACTTATAAATAAAGTCATAACTAAATGCATTAAGTAACAAATGTATGAATAAAAAAATGCATAAATAATACATAAGTGTATAAATAAACAAATATATAAAAAGTCATACATAAATGCATTAATAAATAGATAAATGTATAAAAATTTAAAAAATGAATGCGTAAGTCCATAAATATTTAAATAAAGTAATATATAAGTGCATTAATAAATGTGTAAATATATAAATGTAAATACATCCGTAAATTAAAAAAATGCATAAACGGAAAAATGTATGCACACATAAATGTGTAAATATGAATCAACTGAAATAAAGTAACAAAATGCATTAATACATAAATGTATAAAAAAAAAGATAAATGCATTAATAAACAGACAGCTAACTGGGAAGAGGATATCAGCCACAAAAATAAAGTAATTTCACTGGAGGAGCAAGTTATTATACTTTAATGAAAAATGATGAGGAGTTTTTTTAGAATAACATGAACTGATGAATCATTACCGATGAGACCAAGACTTCAGTGAATTAAAGGAATAGTTTAGTTCACATTTGTGTTCAGCTTGATGGTGAGTAAATGATGACAAATGTCATTTTAGGGTGAACTATTCCTTTAATAAAGTAGCAGTAAGCATGGTCAATGTTGGACGCATCAGGCGTTTCAGGTACAGGGGAAGTGAGATTTGTGTTTTCAGCGAGCCGTGGCGGGTGGGAAAAAGAGACAGAGATGAAAGACAGCTAATACTGTGAAATACTGTGAGAAACAACAGGAGGGTGATGACATATCAGCACAGTATGAAAAAAAACTCAAAAATAGAGGTGATCCATATTCATAAGCGCACCAAACATTCACTCCAATTAACAGAACTGATTAGTAGGAGGAAAAGTGAGAAATTCATTCAGAAAAAGACCCTTTTGCTCTCCCAGACGGCCATAAAAATCTCTTCACATTAATAGCGAACGGCTGAAGTTATGAGACATTCCCCTCTGCACCTGAATAAACAAAACTTTGCTCCGCAGGCCCAATAAAAAGCGTCTGCTACGTGTTTGAGCGTCTAATGGTTACAGCTGATCCGTTTGGCCTCCTCCGCAGAGGGCAGTGACCTCTCCGGATCACAACCACGCTTTATGTACACCACAAACAGGTGAGACTCGACCTGACACACGCCTGGACACATTGCACAATCTCAGCCAAGCCAAAGCCATCACATAAAGCTGAATATCCTATAGGAATTATGTCATGTGTTGTATTCGAGCAGCTGGGAAGCTTTAAAGGTTCTGTGTTTTTTTTTTTTCTAGGCTTGGTTGTGTTTATGGGGCGCAGTATAACATGTCTTCATACTTATTTTTTTTAAATGCCGTATTTTTCTTATATTTGACCGGTTTCCACTGTCCTTTGCTTCCTGCTTCTATGAAGCCCCTCCCTCCGAAAGACGCAATGCTCTTAGATTGGTTAGATGCCCAAATGTAGTTTCCTGCATTTTTATTGGCTGAAGTGCCAAGCACAGGTTAAGGCCACGCCCCTTCCCATTACGGGCAGAAGTCACATCTGCAGAGACTAGCGAGGGTTTATGACGTCACCAACCCAGGAAGAAGCTCGTTGTAGTCCAAACCGGCCATTTTTGTAGGCAATAAACTGCCATAAATTTAAAAGACAATATCTCCGTTTGCAGTGAACTTTCAGCTGTAACTTTGCAGAGACTGTTTATGCTCAAGCAGCGACATTACACACTAACTAAAGTTAAAAAAGTCAAATCGCATGACACCGCCCCTTTAAAACACTCCTGAAGGAGTTCACATGCATGATGGGCCTTGGAAAGGAAGGAAATAGTCTCCTGAAGAGTTTAAAATGGTGATCTCTGTCCATCAGAGGAGCCATCGCTTTAACCAAAACATGTGCAAAATGTTTGAGTGAGTCAACAAATATACAAAACAGTGAAAAAACAAACATTGAATCAGCAATACAAACGGATTTTACTCTCTAAAAAAAACAATGTCACAGAATTTGGCAAATTTTAAATGTAAAAAGTTCAAAGAAATTGTTCAAATTGAATTTCATTTCATTTCAAAAAATGTATTAAAGTTGTAGCATCTTTGATAATATTTTATATTTTTGATAACAGTATTCGTATTTAATCAAAACACAGAATCCAGAAAAATTGAAACCAACAATTTCTGAAGAAAATTAAATATCCCAAAGGGCACTATTATAATTAAAATAAATGTTTTAAATGATCAAAATTATAATTAAATAGATTTAACTATACAATTCTAAACTTTTTCTTTAAAGGTGCACTATGCAACTTTCCGTCCGCTAGAGGGCGCCTATTCTAAACAAAGGCGTAGTTTGATGACGCCAAGTGTGAGCGCAGTATCTTGGGACATGTGGTCTTCACCTCACAGCCGGTGGAAAATAGGACTCGGGCAAAAATCACGCTCATGGATGCGGTTATTAACGTTACTGTAGAGAAGCAGAGCAGGACCGAGGGTTGTGGAGCTGAGTACGGCTGCTGGAGCGATTGGTACACAAACACCCACCTCGCAAAACACCGGGACTTTTATTATGACAGGACTCAGTCGCCGGGCGCTTGCACTGATCCGCTCTTCCGGTCATGATTATGAGGTAAAGCAGCTCTGTTTATCATATTAGATACATTTAAGTGTGTTTAAAATGATGTTATGACGTTCCTCTGTGCGTTCACTTGTTCACACTGCTAAGAGTAAAGCGCTCCTGCCGAGTAAAACCCGAAACCGAGGATAGCGCAGATATGACGCAATTGACAGGCGACTCGCTCAAATGCTATGCTGACACGTCCTGGTTCATTAGTTAAAATAGCAATTTTCTCACAATTTACAAATAGTTGAAAACATCTGGGATATTTTAAGTACTCAACTGAACAAAATATATAACACCAGCCTAGTGCTTTTTGGATATTTTACTGCAAAAATATTACATAGTGCACCTTTAAAGCATAAAAAATATATATATTAAACAGAACTTCTGTAAAAAAAAAAATTACATGGCATTATCATCATTAAAATCATTAAGTTGTTAAAATTATAAATCAATATATTTAATTCTAAAATGATATTAAAGATCCATATAAATTAACAAAATTTAAGAAAAAAAAAAACAAACTAAAAAACATCCATAAAAACATAGATAACTAAAAAAGAAAAACACAAAATAAAATGCTTACTACAAAAAGGAAAAAACAGGAGCAATATTTGACTTGTATACCTATATGTGAGTGTATTAGTGCACATCTAGATATCTGGCATCACTAAGAGCAGGTTGTCATCTTCTAATTATGTATTACATATATTTAATTCTATATTATATAAAAATACATTCAATTAAATAAAATAATTTTTATTTAATTGCAATATTTGACTTGTTTACCTATATGTGAGTGTATTAGTGCACTAGATATTTGGCATCACTAAGAGCAGGTTGTCCTCCGTTTATGAGCAGATGAATCACGCGTGTCATCCTGAGCTCCGCTCTACCTGCCCGTACAGACACGCTAATTACACGCTATACACATGACGGCGTTTGAGGCCTGAGGGAATCGTGAGCGAGTCGTGAGCGAGCGCAGTGACTCAGGGCTCAAACTCTCACACAAAGAGACCAGAGCTATAATTATGAGGAGAAAACGCTGAGCGAGTCACACTTGAGTCATGGGCTACAAGGGTCCCAGACACACAAACACGAAACACGGTGTTCAACAGGACAGCCTCTTCACCGGATTCATCACTCGTTCTCACAGCATGTGACTCATAAGCTTATCACAGGTTATTTTGATTCAGCCTACATATCAAAAGCATTACTAGAGTATAATATCAGTGTGTTTCTTTAGGAATGGTTATATTGAGTTTTAACACTGTAAAAAATGCTTTTCTTACTTAGTGTTTTTGTCTTGTTAAATATCCAAACACTCTTACATTAAGAAACATTTACTAGACAAGAACAAATTAGTCTTGTTTTGGGGAAAAATAACAAATTAAGAGAGTTATGCTTGAAATAAGATAAAAAATCTGCCAGTGGGTTAAGTAAAATAATGTTGTTTTCAGATTATTTTTCTCACCCCATTGGCAGATTATTTATCTTATTTTAAGCAAAAAAATCTCGTATTTTGAGTTATTTTTCCCAAAACAAGACAATTACTTTTGCTTGTCTGGTAAATACTTTTTGTTTTAAGAATTTTTAGATGTTTGGACTCGAAACAAGACAAAAATACTAAGTAAGAAAAGCGTTACTAGAGTATAATAGGGCTGTCATTTTTGAGAAAAGAAGAATTTGAACGGATATCAAATATCAAGCAATGTATTCGAACATCTACGAAAATAATCTCAGAAAAAATAAATTCTTCTGTCAGGCGCAGTTGAAGTAAAAAGTGCCTGGGACAAACGCTGTCAAGATGAGAGCCAGGCTGTGACTATGGCATTATTCAACATTATCTTCATAACTTCTTACGAAATAAAAAGTTCACCCCTCAAAAAAAATGTACTTTCCTCTCTTGTCAACATTATAGCCTGGTGTGAGTGCTGTGCATCACGTCACATAAGGACACACTGAAGAGCAATCGGGTCAGGACGTTTACATAGTTACATTTTTCGTTTGATCGGTTCATGGAAAGGTTTATCCCACCCCTCTCAAACCCATTACAATCTCATTCGCTTTGGGCATTTTTATTCCAATTGAGGGGTTTATATGGAGCATTTTCATTCGGATTGGACTTTTAAACTGATTAAACGCACCTTTAGACTGTCAATGAATTGCGCTACATGGCACTTTAAAAACCGGATTGTTTTATTTATAGTTCGATTATGGATATTTCAAGTCATGTTTGAATACAGATTCGAATATTGAATAAAAAGTGACAGCCCTAGAGTATAATATCAGTCTTTGTGTTTGTTTAGGGACGGGCGTTATATTGAGTATTTACTAGGGGTGTAACGGTACAGGACTTCTGACATAGTGCATGTGTGTACTGAATGCAATGCGGAAAACATACTTCAACCCGAGATCCCATGCGAGCATTTTAAGTGTTCTGTCCATTTTATCAGATAACGCAAACGATAAATGCCGATTTGACGCTCTTTAATAGGACAAGAGAGAACGCGATCATCTCGTCATAGTCAAAGAAAAAACATGAATGAATATCTGAAGTAGGGATGTCAACGATTAATCGATGATCGATTAATTGTCGATAAGAGATTTGATCGATAAGACTTATCGATCATCGATTAAGCAGGGTCATACGCGTGCGTGAGGAAACGGGAGGAAAAATGAAGCGAGCGTGCCCGAGTTCTATTTGGAACCATTTTACTGCTGGAGTTACTCCTTCATCATGACTGCAAGCTTGCATGTGCATTCGCAAATAAAACGCACTAACAAATGGCTTCAGTCAGTGATGACTACTGGTTTTCATTCAGTGATCGGCTTTAGCACATACAGAGCAATGCATAATAACGATGATTGGGACGGTCATATTATATACCAGAAATGAGAACACTATTTTAATAAATGGTTGTAAAGTCATTGGGTTTAGGTGCTGTGTTCAGAGCGTTGTTCCTAGAGCGCGTGAACATCACGCGTCTCCCATTCTGAAGATGAATATCAGCAACTCAATTCAAGTTCACTTGTCCATTCGCATCATTTTGTGAAGATATATAATTTGTAATATTTTGTTAACTTTATATAAATCTGATTAATCTCATATAGGAAGCTTTTTGTTGAGTTAAATAACGCGCTAGCAAAGTTTTAGTGTAACTTACCAGTGCTGATTCAGCGCATCTGCTTCAGCTCGCGCTGTTCAAACAGAAACGCACGACTAATAATAACTATGATTGGGACTGTCACATTACATAACATTAATGAAAACAATATTTTAATAGATCGTTTTGAATTAATTGGGTTTAGGTGACGTTTCAGCACGTTGCTCTTGCAAGTGCGTCCACACATTCTGAATAACAGATCTGAGGCGGCGTTCGTGTTGTATTACATGTTATATTTGGGTATTAAATAAGTAATTTAATTAAATTATAAATAACATTGACTAATTTTACAATCCCATAGCCCTTTGTTTAGATAAAAAAATCCTTCTCATTCATTTGGTGAAGAACATGGCATTTTGAGCAGCATTGCACATCCTGCCATGCTGTCGGCTATAAGCCACTGCTGTAGACGCATATTTCACTATTATGGTTAACGATTAATCGATTAATTGATCGTTAATTTAAACGACGATGGATCATGGGAATTTGTGAAAATTGACATCCCTAATCTGAAGGTGTGTTGAGGATACAACTGAAACGCATCATGTGGTGGAATTGCTCAATTCGTGTCTCAATGGCGTCAATAAAACAGTTTGAGAACAATGAGCATCACATTTACCTCAGAAGTCATTCAGTGTCCACAGCTGTGAGTTCACTAGAGAAATCAACTCTTTCACTTAATATATTCATTACATTACCCTATATATTCACTATATTAGCCTATACATTCATTATATTAGCCTATATTTTATATATATATATATATATTTTTTCACTATATTAATCTATACACTCACCTAAAGGATTATTTAGGAACACCTGTTCAATTTCTCATTAATGCAATTATCTAATCATCCAATCACATGGCAGTAGCTTCAGTGCATTTAGGGGTGTGGTCCTGGTCAAGACAATCTCCTGAACTCCAAACAATGTCAGAATGGGAAAGACATTCAGATGGTAGAGTCAGAATTTGGCATAAACAGAATGAGAACATGGATCCATCATGCCTTGTTCCCACTGTGCAGGCTGGTGGTGGTGGTGTAATGGTGTGGGGATGTTTTCTTGGCACACTTTAGGCCCCTTAGTGCCAATTGGGCATCGTTTAAATGCCACGGCCAACCTGAGCATTGTTTCTGACCATCTCCATCCCTTTATGGCCACCATGGACCCATCCTCTGATGGCTACTTCCAGCAGGATAATGCACTAGGGGTGTCCATGGTTAACCGATTAACCGATTAACCGTTAAAAATTGCGTAACCGAGTGAAACATTTTGCTCGGTTAAGTGGCGTTGTGCTTTGAATTTAGTTGTAATATATTTTTGCACCCCTAGAGACCGCCAGAGCACTCCCAGACATTTGTAATATCCACAAGAAGAAGTCATGAGCAGCTTTCTAAGCGGGCAAAGAAAGTGTGGGAGCACTTTAAAAATGAGAGTGACGGGGCAAAATGCAAGTATTGCGATGCAGTGCTTACCGCATTTTTCAGGCTATAAGGCGCTCCGGAGTATGAGTCGCATCAGTAAAAAAATGCGTCATGAAGAGGAAAATAACATACGTCGCACTGGACTAAAAGTCGCATTAGGGCAGAAGCAGAGCGCGAGCCGCGCGCGCTGTACATAACGGATCAGAAGAAAGAAAGTTTGAAGCGAGAAACTTGTGAATGACTAGAGAAATGCAGGGGTTACTTTAACTGTAATGAAGAAAACAAAAAAGCTAATTGCGGACTGAAAGCAAGATGGCCGGAGCTGAAGGGACGAGTCCACAGATGCTTGAACTGCCGCGCGAGGCAAACGCTGTGTGAATCATTCTCGGCTGCATATTTTACTACATGCTCTAATCATGCAGGCGCCCTCGCGGCCACTCGCATTGCTCGTGAACTGGAGCGCATCTCATCCTAATTTAAAGAAACTCAGCGTACGCCTCACAGACATGAAATATATCTTAAGAAAGCTTGAAATGTCTTTTAACAATTTAAAACTAAAAGAAATAGGCTACTCTCTGATTATGTAATCCATGATGTGCATTTCTCTATAGGCGCGTTCACTACGGAGATGGCGGTCGTCATATTAATAAACTAAAAATAACCCTGACGCACACTATGGTTAACCGAGTATTAACCGCTAAGGGCCTCGGTTAACGGTTAATGAAAAACTTGAAAACGTGCAGCCCTATAATGCACCATGTCACAAAGCTCAAATTCAAATTGGTTTCTTGAACATGACAATGAGTTGACTGTACTAAAATGGCCGCCGCAGTCTCCAGATCTCAACCCAATAGAGCATCTTTGGGATGTGGTGGAACGGGAGCTTCGTGCCCTGGATGTGCATCCCACAAATCTCCAATGCAAGAGATGCTCTCCTATCAATATGGGCCGACATTTCTAAAGAATGCTTTCAGCAGCTTGTTGATCAATGCCACAGAGAATTAAGGCAGTTCTGAAGGAGAAAGGGGTCAAACACAGTATTAGTGTGTGCTCCTAATAATCCTTTAGGGGAGTGTATATTCACTATATTAGCCTATGTATTCTTTATACTGGACCCGTTACTGATGTCTGGATTATTAATGTGTTTAAATAAATCTTGTTTGTTTCTTCAGTAGAACACAAATGAAGATTTTCCACACAGGCACTAATGAGGAATCTATCTATATCTATATATACACATGATCATGCTGGTATTTTGATCTTCTTCAACGGAAGTAATGGCGTTAGGAATACTAGATGAGATTCGTCTGATATGAGGTAAAAAAAAATAAACACTGTTGTGTTTCTCGCAGAAAGCGATCATTTTGTGTCTTAAGACATCAATGAGTCGCCACGATAGGCATAAAAATTGCAGTTACTACAAATAAAACTCTTTCTGATTATGCCATCTTAGCCACTTGACAAAATAGTGTTGTCTGATTTACTTTCTGGGTTATTCGCGGTAAAAATAAAAATAAAATCAAGAAAACGAGATTCAAACAAGAAGACTAACCGTGTTAAACGATATAACAATCATTAGCTTTCTGTTGATAAAGTTATCCAAACAGCTGCTCATAATATATTAAAGCGACTTGTGTGTGCATGGTTTCTACTGAAGTGAAACTGGAAATCAAGGGTAATGTGAATATGACGTCTTTATGGATTATCTTGATTTAAACACGGTTGGAGACATTTGGGATAATGCAAGTCAACATATACAACACTGTTCAAGAGGTTTTGGGAAATTTTAAATCCAAAAATCATATTTTGTGCCTCATCTCATTTAGAAACGGATTTTTACAGTATGTTGCATTGAACACTTTTCAATCAGCACTGCAATAATGGCCTAAATAGAGTCATTTCAAAGCAAACGCATTAACAGAATGATGTTGCCAAAAGGCTGAATATTTAGCCCTACTACTGCAATGCAAGGATGATGATTTTTCTTTCCTATTCATGAAAACTTTGCATTTCTCTGTATTTTTAACACAAGTTCTGCTGTTATTAATATCTCACTTATTCTCAGTTTCAGGTACTCAGTAAATGAAACTCTGTGGCCAGTGACAGACTCAAATCATCCCACAAACAGCCTCCTCAAACTTCAAAACCAGTCAAGGACAAAATGACAGATACTATTCAATATCACTCAAATCAACAGATTTAATCAACTATAAAAAAGTTCGGCAGGACGAGTCACTCGCTATTCAACGACACATAAAAAAAGTTTTTGAGAGAAAGCCTGTGGTTTTACTCTTTGTGTTGATGAACGGCGAGCAGATCCTTCAGCCGTGACACTCATGCCATGGGAGTGCCATGCTGAAACTATACACTCTTCCACATGTCATCTATTGACTTATGAACAACTTTTGTCCTTTGCATGGAGGATTTGGACAAAGACACCAAGCGCCTGCTTTAGAGGAGACCATCACCTGACCAGATCTCGTTTCAAACAGATCGCCGCTCACATCAGATCAATGCAAGAGTTCAACAATATAAATGCACTTTCTGTCATTTACTGTATGAGTTTCTTCAGCCAAACACAACATATGATATCCGGAAATAAAGTTATTACTTTCCAAAAAAATCTGTTTTATTTTTTTCCATTTAGGTTTTTCTGATTTATTTGTGGTTTGGTTTCAATAGAAATCATGAAACATTTACAAGTGAACAACAATTTACTTATATATATATAATATAATTTTATTTTTTATGGATACAATTAAAATGAATTAACCAAAATGCGTTTCATTTTTCCACAAAAAAAAAAAAAAAAAATTTTGTTGTTTGTTTTTAATTGAAATCTTGAAACATATACAATTTAACATCAATTTAACATGAATACATTTTTTTATGTAATTAAAAAACTAAATATTCCCATCCAAATTATCTGTTTTCCATGTTTACATTTTTCTGGAAAAATTAATTAACCTGTTAAAATGGTTCACTTAAATTGTATTAAATTCAAAAGTATGTATAATAAATTCCAAACACTTAATTTAATAAATTATTCTCTCTTTTTTTCTTTTCACAATAATAGGGTGCAGTAAAATGTTTATTTTATTTAAATTGTGCTTTATTTTTTCTAGATTTATGATTTAATACAAATGTATTACCATGGTGATAATCAAAGGCATAAAACATTAATGTAATTCATTAACGTTGATCATTAAAGTAACGATTCCCTTTATTTTGGGGCAAAAAAGTGGTGCACAACAGATGTTAAATGTTAGAAAATGCGTAAAACAATTATTATTTTAAAATAATATCACAGTTTTTAATAATTTTGTTATGATTACTCTGAGAAGTAGTAATATATGTCAATTACTTCAAGTTAAACCGAACTCTAATTTTGGTGGGTTGTCGTGAAGAGCCGTGCAATAGTTCTCTCTAACAGTAGTGAAGTCAAATTATTTCGAATAGTACAATTATTTATTAATTCAAAAATAAATAATAGTAAAAAAAAGTCACGGTTCAATGCTTTATTTTAGATCAATAGAAAATTACAAATAATAATACATGAAAAAAAACTCTCTCTCCGCCAAACACAGAATTTTCTTTTTTTTGTGAGAAAACGCTTCCCGGCCAAAAGCGGAATTTTCCGAGTTTCCGTGTTTTCACTGTCAGACGCTATGGGGCTATATTACGCAACTTCTGAATGAGTACAGAATCTCCTGATCAAAACACATGTGAGGAAGACGCAGAAACAAGCGATCGTATGTATACAGATGCATATGCAAAATAACGATAATCAACATTAAACATCAAATAAATCAAAACTATCTAATGTTACTGAATGAGAAGTGGACCCAGAGCGATCTACAGGACTGAAGCATTAGAGGTGTTGATGGACTCGATCACCTCTAAATCTGATCTGCAGTCAGTCTTTCACAAACACGTGATTTTTGTTAAAAATGTTGCTTTTTTATGAAACTAACCCATATTCAAGAGTTAATAAAAAAGGAATGCATGAAGCTAAAATAAAACTGTTTAAAGTTTAAAAGAAGAGGGTCAGCTCTTTATTTTGATATACTGCATGCTCAGATTAACCAAAATATTCTATGGGCTATAAAATTGTGAAAATTGTCAAAAACCCTGGCGGTGGCTGGCAACTTTTTTTTTTAAACCCTGGTGGGGATAGAGTTAAAAACACTCCTGTCACACTGCACAAAGAAACCACATTCTTTCTCCAAATTTTTAGTTTAACTGTGAAACGGCAGAACTCGATTTCAGGAAAGTCACTCGAAAACCTTTGACTTCAAGCCAAAGATATCTAAACCTCCATAACCAACAGAGGCTGAATTTGGGGGAGATGGCGCGGCGACGGTGGGGGGCTGTTTTGCCTGTTGTTTTAATGTTTGTTGACATTGTTCGCCGGGGTGAGAGGACGACCCATTTCCCATCATCCCCTCCTCCCCCATGATGGAGGGCCGACAGCTGAGAACATGAAACGGCGAGAGCAAGATGGATCAGAATGACGAGGATCAAACAGGCTTCGCAAACACTGGGATTATAACGACAACGGCACGTGTGCAGAAACACTCGCCGGTTTCTGCAGAGCTGGAGAAATCCACAACGTCCAATATTTACCATGTTAAAACCAAATTCGCAAAAGGTGAAAGCAACAGTTCCTGAATCAGTCATCAAGTAACGTTAAAATGCTTACCAAACTGACTGGTGGGTAAAGCTGGGCCTCGGCCCTTCCCGTTTGGCATCTGATGAGGGAACATCTACCAAAGACAGAAAACACAGCATAGCTTAAAAAAACATAACAGATTTTAAATTCACCTTTTGCTATTTAATTAATGTCCTAAAACACAGTACGACCTGAAACTAAATCTGCAGCTGTAAATAAATGCACAAATGTTGGGTTCAACTCAATGATTTCAAAACATAACTACAAAAAAATGTGAAGTAACATTAAATTAAACCTGAATTTAAGTGAACAGACTGGAAGTATTTTCTTGTCAAATGTACGCCACACTTTAAAAAATGCTGCGTTGTCAACCCATGTTTGGATCAAATATGGACAAACTCAACCTATGGGTTTAGGCGTTTTATTTAAAATGTCATTTAAAAACAAGTTGGGTTTGTCCATATTTGATCCAAACATGGGTTGACAACGCAGCACTTTTTAAAGTGTGGCGTATATTTGACAAGAAAATACTTCTAGTCTTTGCACTTAAAAAATTCATGTTTAATTTAATGTTACTTCACATTTTTTTTGTAGTTATGTTTGGAAATCGTTCCAAACTCCAAGCAAATCCAACAAAATGGGGTTTTTTTTAGTCTACAACACTAAGAAATGTATAAAATGTTATAAATGTTTTCATGACAAGGTGTTGTATATTCAACTTTACAACAAACCGTAACACAATACTTGAATTAAACTATTCATTTAATATTAATAAACATTTATATGTCTCTATTAGGATGTAACATCAAAAAAGGCTTTAAAAAAAAAAGTTAGTTATAACTACCATAGAGAAAGCCTCTATGATGCCATTTTAAAGGTTTCTGGTCTAGTTTTGTGTCTCCTACAGTAGGTTTACAAGCATCCACGGGACAAAAACACATTCTCTTATAATATCCATTGCAGCATCAGCTCTTTTCCATCACCCTGCTTTATGCGCATTTTGAAGTATCACATCAAAAATCAAGTGATGGAAATGCCAAATTTCACACACACAAAAACCCCTTAATTCGCAAAAACGCTTGGTGTTTTGTGACTTGTGCAACAAAACGAGTTAATGTGAATAATGGGAGATGGAAACGCATTTCCTGAATCAATTCTGACGTAGTAAACATTAAACCCATGTGACTAATCGTCTGTTTCCCACATCCTGAAATACTTAGCATGGCTTAACGTACTAAGAATGTGATATTAAAAGACTTGACGCAGTAAACACTAAACTAATAAAGCTGACTATATGCAAATGAACGCAGAATATAACGAGAGAACGCATCTTGTGTTCAGGATGAGAGATTTTGTGTGTTTATGACAATCTAAGTGTGAATACAGAGATTTGGTTTTTGCAAATCACTAAACCTGCTTGTGTTTTATTAATGTATAACGCATTGTCTTTTTTATGACTGTTGATCGATTAAGCTCAATTAGAAGCGCTTTCTGTGTTTTCTATGGGAGGAAAATGCTTAACGTATTGCATATTCTGGACTCATCTGCTTTTAGTTTGGCGTTTATCGAGTTTGGTCTTTTAATACCAATTTCTTAAGCCACACGTTTTTTCACCTTACGGTTAAGCTGAGGGAGTTTTATTTACTGTTGGTCACTAGGTTACCAATACCAACTTAACGCACCTAATTCGCATTTGTTTGTTTTTTCTTTTTTTTGCGAACGATGAAAAGATTGCTTCATGTTTTCTCAGTGTCTGAAACGGTTCGTTCAAAGATTCAGCCTCGCTAAACCCCACCTTTATGAGAGCTGCTCTGCTCTGATTGGTCAGATGGCCCAGTCTGTTGTGATTGGGCGATTGCTTACAGCATATAAAGCATATAAAATAGCATCAACAACACAAATCAAACTCTTCCAGTATTAGCTACAATTGAGGGCGGGGCTAAGGAGACGCTGTTCAGCCAATGAGGACCAGAGGCGTGCATTATGTAAATGAGTTACATTGTTAAGTAGGTTTGCTGGACTGGAATTGCTGACGGCTCATTTCAGGCAGTTCAGAATTTATTCTTTTTAGGAGGCAATTACTTTATTTTAGGGATGCATGATATTAGGGATGTCAACCAATACGGATACGGATGGTTGACCGTATCAACGTTAACCGATCAAAGTTGTCGGTTAAAAAAAAAAAAAAAGATCTCTAAAGCCGGGTGCACACTGTGCGATTTTGGCCACGATTTGGCCGTCTGAGACAAATTTAGGAAATCCTAAAAGATTCCTCAGATCCTAGGCTAAAATCTGACGTCTTTGGTCGTTAGTTTGACACGTTCACCGGCCGCCGATTAATGAGCGCTGCGATCAAATTTTACCTCAGACGAAATTCTGGCAGTGTCAGAAGATTTGGCACAGAATCCTGCAGTGTGACTTCTCCTACGACGACAGTCAAATATCTAGGGTTGGGCATCGTTTTGATTTGAACGATTCTGATTCCGATTCCGATTCTTACTTTCGATTCCGGTTCTTTTCGATTCTCGATTCCGATTCTTTGAGGGGTGGAGTCAAAACATGTCACATCGATATTCAATGCTATTTTCAATACAACGGGGGAAAAACGCTGCATATACTGTCAATTAGATATTTTTTATATAATTTTTTTTTTGTCTGTCTTTTGAAAGTCTAGGCAATCAAAAATTTCTTCTGAAGAGATCACTTTATATGATAAAGCTTTTAAGCTTTTTCTCATATATAAACATTGATCAATGACTATTAAAATTATCTCACAAATATTTGTTAACTCAATGTATTTTTTACAACGGGGTAATTGTGTTGCAATAGTTTACACACAGCACAAGTAAGCTTGATTTTGAATGTTAAATTGAATAAACAAAGATACATATTACACAAAATAGCACAAATAAATACAATAGAATAAAAGATATAAATGAAATAGACAGCTTTATTTTTTCAGGTAGGTCTAACATTCAGGTAAGAAACTAAATAAAAAAACGCAAAGTGGCTAAATAAATTTAAAATAACATTGGATAATGTTTTTTGCAAAAAATTAAATAGTTTCATATAAAACCATTAAAGTTAGACAAGTTGATCAGTCAAGAGCAGTGTGATCGTTTGTCTTTTTGTAGTTTGACTTTGAATAACAAATGACTGCGGCCCCTTTAAGAACTGCCGCACTCATGGATCCTGAACACTGGTCCTGTTACTCATTCTTTATTTCTACCTGAATTGTTTAAGACTGTGTTTACATACTCTTCAAAATGTGCACTGAGAATTTGTTTGAGTGTATTTGACCAATAATAAGCAGGAAAAAGAAGCACATATTTGCACTTGTATGTCAGAGGGGGCTTTATTACGGTGTGTTTGTGTGCGCGCTTCAGATGTGAGCCTGAAATCTGCAGAGATTCGTAGAATTATGTGCAATCCCGCGTGAAATTCAGACCGATCACACACTAACACTAACACGCTGTCGTAAGGAAAAGTCCAGCAGAACGCGCGTCCGTCGTGTTCAGAGGTTAACCGGCTGAATGAGAATATGCGGCTGCGCGTCAACTCGCTGTCGGTCAGAGAGGAGAGGAGAGCAGCTGGGATCGATTGTGTAGGCTGAGCAGGCTATCGTATCTTTACAGATATTTCAGTATCGATATTTTTGACAACACTAGTTGCACTGTGCCGACCCAGGCTTTTAAAAGTGAAATAAATCCATACTTCAGAGCCGCTTACCGGGCTTCCATGACTAAAAGAACAAGCGCAAGCTCCGGAAATCACGTGGCCATGGAAACCAAAACTTGCGCGCTTGGAACCGAAGATCGGAACCAAAAATACATTTTCTAAACGATTCCAATGGAATCGTTATTTTTTAAACGGTTCCAAGTTAGAACCGTTCTCGATGCCCAACCCTACAAATATCTCCGTTTTTCAAGACAAACTATGACCAAAACGAGTGCTAGAGATTTCTTTGTAGTCAGCATTTCAGTCCCGTGTGTAATGCAGCTCACTGTCACCGAACGCGTCATTCATTGATGATATGAACTCCGGGTGAGTTTTCTTGCGCGCGTCCGTTTTTAGCGCGCCTTCACTATCGTGCAGTCTGACATCAATGTCAACTGAGATCTTACAGTGTGACATGGCGATTATGTTCGTACAGTCTGACAAGGGACATTCGCAAAGGATTTTGAAAAATCGCACAGTGTGCAGGACCCTTAAATTAGTCTATTATAGACAGTGGACTAAACACCACTACAGTTAGCCGTCTCATTCCAAAATCTTTTTGTGTGAACAAATCCCTCACACTCAATTTTTCATAACTCGCCTGTTTGTACTTAATAAACCAATAAAAACATTTGGCGCGAGGTCAGCATTTGGGTTCGCACGCTCACAAGGTTTGCAAAAAGTAAACCGGCTAAAACACTCGAGGTTAGAGCCAGAGCAGACGACAGGATGAAGCGTCATTCCACATAAGATGGGCTTACATTTGGAAATATATTACATCTACATTTCAGTGGCAACACAAGGTGTTGATCATCATCTTTCTTTATTATTGTCAGCACTACCTCGATAAAGCGGTGACTCTTCGGAGCTGTCATTTTCTTAAATGAGTCGCGGTAATGTTTCAAATGAGCTTCTAACGCTAGACAAATGTCTTTATTTTCAACGAGATCACCTTGTGCCCAAACCATTTCGAAACTAAGGAGCCATTTGTCCTCCGATTACAAAAGTGAGCGGAAGGCAGGCGGCGGCGGAACAATGTGTGTGTGAGAACGGCAGAGAGATCATAGAGACGCGACAGAGTTGCAAAATTGCAGGCGCGGCTCGCAGCTGTTATTTAAAATAGCGCAGCATATTTTAATCTAATCGGTTAACCGGTTTCAACCGGCTAATGAGGCTCGGTGGTCGGTCAAGAAAATGTTTAGTTTTCACCATCCCTACATGATATATCGACCATCATTCCGGCATCAGCCGAGGTGAAAGGTGGTGACAATTATAGGGGCCCCCAATGCCCCAATTAAAGGGGCCCTACTAAATCTAGTAGTTATGCTATACATTTCCCTACTCTTATGAATTATTATAGTATATACATTTGTATCCCTGATAGTGCAAATAAAACCATGCAATTTACAAGCAGTAGTTGAAGTAATGTTACAGTGGAAGTGAGATCTGGGTACCAATAACATCATGAAAAGGAAAGGGAGGCCAGGAAAACTGCTCAAGTCTAAAAAAACATTCATTAACTTTAACTTCTTTTAGTAGACTGTTAAAAATAAAAAAATGTTGGTTTAACTTAAAAAAGTAAGTTAGCTGGTTGCCTTAAAATGTTGAGTTCATTGAAATTAAAAAATTGAGTTAATACAATGAAGGTTTAATGAATAGAAACTCAATATTATTGTATCTGAACCACATAAATAAAAATGTCTGTGATAAATCATGAAAATGTGGTATGTTTCACTGAATTATTACAAATAAAACAATGCAATATGCTTACAAAATCGTTTAATACTATTGGAATAAAGGGTGATATCAGTTCTCAAACATGTTCATTGTATTAACGCAAATTTTTACTTTTGAAATGCTGTCAACATGTCTATAACTGTCCGGCCTGAATGATTACGCGCTCAAAGTCTCCGTCTTCTTGAGCTATTATGTAGTTTGTTGGTTTGAATAATATGCAGAAAAATAAGTGTATCACAAGGATTACAGATATGCCGGCTGCTGATGGGATATTTTTAACTATAGCCTACTGTCAAAAAAAAAAAAACAACGCAAATACAACTCATTGCTATCGATGGTTACATTTATTAGCTTTTTTTAATAAAATAGCATATTATCTTCGTCAAAAATGAAGACATTGAGACACTTCAGTGGTTTTACTTTACATTTGACTGCATTCTTATTAATTTCTGAATATTTATCTTAACTATTAGACACCAGACTGACTGGAAATACATTTTATATGATTATTTTATTGCTGGTATGCCTATTTTAATTAATAATTTTACCAGTTTCTTGTCTTTTGTTGTCTTGCATAATTGCTTGATAACTGTAAACGTATTAATTATTCGCTTAATGCCATATTTTTGAATATTTATATATAACTTTGTTTATAAAATAAGTATTAACAATAAGCTTTATTTGCATTTAGTTCTTTTGTAAGAAATCCTTATTAGGTGCATGGCCATATCTTCATGCCCATATCTTATTGGCCTACCGTTGCCATATATACCCTGTGTTCATTTTTAAAGTTATCAGTCAAATAATAAAATGTGTCCGATATATTAAAGCCAATAAACATTGTATTTTTCCTTCAGCTACGCACTGTTCGCCATTATGGGTTTGAATTGCATGAATTTGGAATCACATCAAAGTGCAAGTCTGTCATATCGGCTACATAAATGTATAATGAGAACATCATAATTGTGTGTTTGGGTCATGGATTTTAATGGGGAGACTTTTGATTTTAACTTCAGGCTCTCAAGAAATTATATAAAAACGTGGATTTAGATTTATCAGCCAATATATCGGTTACCAGCTTTCAAATATAAAGAATTATCGGTAACCGATATTGTCGCATCCCTACTTTATTTGATCTTTAAAACGTTGCAGACCTTTCACATTCACAATCAGCTTTAATATTACACACTGCATGGAAGGGAATATTTTAAAAAGCATAATAGTATTTGACATTTGTGACCACAAAACCCGTCTCACGGGTATATTTATGGCAATAGCCAACATGGGTTTGTATGGGTCAAAATGATCTATTTTTCTTTTATGCCCAAAATCATTCGGATATTAGGTAAAGACCATGTCCCATGAAGATATTTAGTACATTTCCTAATGTAAACATATCAAACATGTATTATTAGTAGTAACATGCATTGCTAAGGACTTCATTTGGACAACTTTAAAGGAGATTTTCTCAATATTTAGATTTTTTTTGCCCCCTCAGATTCTCGATGTCCCATCCTAACAAACCACACCTGAAAGCTTATTTATTCAGCTTTCAAATGAAAAAAAAACACCCTTATGATTGGTTTTGTGGTCCAGGGTGACGTTTGATGTCAATTTGCCATTAAATAAAGGTCATTAGAAACCGCAGAACAGTCTCCTCAACTTACAATACTGAAATCCAACAGGTCGTTGAGCTCTAAGTCGGTTCCCACCGTCGCCATCCTGATCCCGTGTGTTCTTGATCTGCTCGACGTCTCTCTCTCGGCTCAAACAGGTTTATGATCCTGCAGGGAAGGACATGCGCAAGTGTGCTTTCAGGTTAAACGTATCTGGGCCTAGTAATCAAATCTGACATGCATCATGTGTTCAATCCAAAATAATCCGGTTGCGGCTCCCATCTGAAGAACTACACATTATGATGTGCTTTAATGTAGTGTTTTCCCAGAATGCACCACATCTGAGCCTAGTTAACCACCAAAGGGGGACCACCAGCGAGTCTCCAGCACCACCCACAGTTACACACACCTAAAGTGCGGGAACTAGTTAAGTTGCACAAACAACTATGAGTCTTGGAATTTACTGCATGAAAAAATGTTCCATAGCATGAAATAAGCAATATTTTAATAGATATTAGGACAGAAAGCATGCAGCTTTTTTTCCCTGTGCAATGCATATATTTCACTTTTTCAATAACAAATTTTGGCTGCTTTCAGAAACGAATGTCACGTCACCTCGCCTGTGATTTTTCACTTTTCCTTAATTCATGAACCGACTCATTAAACATCAGCACTGCATCACACAGACACAAGAAAAGTGAGAAGCCTCATCCAAAAATACTTTCGTCATCATCACCTTCACTGGAATCATAATCAGCGCCTCCATTGATGATCAACAGGTAGACGACTGTCAAACGTTATCACAAATTACTGCAAAAAATCATCTGGGATCCACACTTTACACCGACAAAGGAATAGCAAAAAGTGTATTGTTCTGAGGTGTGATGGGACTGTGTACGAAAGTCTCTTCTGCTCAGCAAGGCTGCGTTTATTTGATCAAAAACACAGTAAAAATTGGGAAATATTATGATATTATTAAAATAGCCGTTTTCTATGCGAATATTTAGTAAAATGTTATTTATTTCATTTTATTAAGTGTAATATAACCATAAAAAATCTTCAAACTCCAAGCAAATATACAAGGTAAAGAGGCATTAGATGCAGTATTAAGTTATAAACATACATTTATCATAGTAAATTATTATGAGGTATGATCATACAGTGATTTTTAGGACATGCACAATTTTTTTAATGATTTTTAGTCTCTTATGCTCACTAAGGCGATGTTTATTTGATCAAAAACACAGCAATAATTATGAAATATTACTATTAATTTTAAAATGAGCAAAAATGTCATTTATTTCTGTGGTTCAAAGAATAATTTTCAGCATCAGTGCCACGTGATCCTTCAGAAATCCTTCTATGATGATTTGCTGCCCATTTCTGACTATTATCAATGTTGAAAACAGCTTCATATTTATATTAAAATCACAAAACACTTGATCCAACTTAATGTATCCTTGCTCGCATTAAATCAAGTTTCAACAGTAGTGTTTACCATGCTAAGGCCAATTCTCAGGGCAAATAACACTGCAAAACCTGTACTATTTAATTTAAAAAAACACATGAATACCATAGTGCATGATGTTGCATGTGTACATGGCTTATTTTGACATGTATGTTAGGGTTTTTGAGCACTATGGCAGTATTGCTTAGGTCATAGCTCATTATAATGGCATGTTAATATTATGATCTTTAAAGAACCCACCAAATTAACAAGCAAATAGCATTATAATATGTGAAAGCACAATGGTATTTCTTGAGGGCACAGCTTCAATCTTCTACAACACGTGCATTATACATGCAACATCCAAAAGATGAAAGTATAATCCATACGTCCCAATAGCAGAATGATCAGCAACAGGCCGAATCACATGAAGGCTTCAGGCCACGTTCACCCTAAATGGTGAACAAGACCCCCCCTCCTCCTCCTCCCAACCTCTCCAACACAAAGAAACACACGGTCCTCGACACAAAGTTTGAAAACTACACAAGAACAAGTACAAACACTCCATATGGGAGAGTAAAGGAAATAATAAACACCTATATGGGTATCTACACAGGAAAAGCTGGGAAAGCCATCCCCCAAAAATAAGCAATAAGGAAAAGTTATTCCCCAAGAAAAGTCAAATAAACGGACCAGGACACTAGAAGAACAGCAAATAGGAGAAAACTCAACACACCACAAATGAAGTTAAACTTAAAAGCGTCAAATTAACTTCACAGATGACTTTATTTAACTTTCATCTGTTATAACCATCAAAAACTTCAAATACCCAGCAAATATACACGCGAAACAGGCTGTCGATATAATATAAAGTTATAAACATATATTTACCGCAGTAAAAATGGGCTATAAAGGGGTTTTTAAACTTGACATTGTTGGCAGTATTGAACAAAGAAGCCGTTTCCTCTGGACTCGAACCCCACACACACACATACACACACACACTCACACACACCAAAGCTCTTTAGACAAAACACTTCACACATTTAAGTATGCAACAAAAGTTCGCTGATTACAACATGCGCGTAAAAGTCAAAATGGTGCACGTTTACACGTGTAAAACATTATAAACGTGCTAAATATTTACCGTTTCCCCCGTCACGCGCGCGGCATCCAGCGGGAGAGAAACGCGCTTCAGCCTGAGAGGAAAAACAGAAAAGTTGGGGGACAAAATTTCCCCCCCTCCGCGTCTCAGGTCCCGCAAAAAACACGGTGCAAAACGGGTCGTATTTCCCGGGAAACGCGAACAATCCGCGTCAAGAGTTGTTACAATGTAACCGCGCTCAGATACAACTCTGCTTAAAGTTCTATTCTAATTCTTTTCAGCGCTACAAATGTAACATCTCATCTTCCGAGGAGACATTTTAGCACCGTCCACATTGTCAGCCCCAACAGTATATCCCTCCGCGCGGAGGGGAGACGTTATAGCGGTGTCCGATTTCAAACGCCCAGAAAACTAGGACTGTGATTATTACGCGATTACTTTGATATGTAACATACACACGGCACTATTAAAATGCTAAACACTACGGACAACAGTACATCTAACTTTATCGCAGTATAATCCGGATTTTGCTGTAAATTGTGCGGTACTACACTAACGCGCGGAATGAGACGACGCACTGTTGAAGACAGACGGAATGAGAAACAGTGCGAGATGGAAGGAACGATAGACCCACCGAACTGACCAATAGGCAGCCAGGAAACCTTGATTGACACATGCAGTAGCCAATGAAAGCACTTTTTAATACTAAAGCCAAACCTCTCTTCCCTGCACACCCTACCAAGGTTTTAAAAGAATGGCAACAGGAAGCCATGGAATACTGTGTTTTTTGTTTTGTTTAACGCAAAACGTATGCGGCTAATAGAATCGAGAATAGTTTCGAAATCCGTTCGAAACAAAGCTAAATATTATACGACATACAGACACGTTTAAAATAAAACACGCTAAGAAAAGTACCATACCAATGTGTTTATATATTGTACTAATAGCATGCTATTCTGTGAAATATACCAGAGTGAATCAATATGTGGCTATTGGTGTCAGTAAACTCATCAAATTAATCACACAAATGGTGTTTAAACCCTCATATGGACTATATTCAGAATAAAACGTATTTCTAATTAATTATACAGACAAAAAGTAGTCCTACCATGCTTTTTTCACCATTGGAGTACTTTGGGGCACTTGTTTGAGATATAACGTGTGTGACACTTGACCACAAAACAATAAATCTGAAATGTATTGATGTATTGTTTGTTAGGATAGGTCAATATTTGGCCGAGATATAACTATAACTGAAAATGTGGAATCTGAGGGTGCAAAAAAAACTTAATATTGAGAAAATCGCCTTTAAAGTTGATCAAATGAAGTCCTTAGCTATGGATTTTACTACTACTAATATATATATATATATATATATATATATATATATATATATATATATATATATATATATATATATATATATATATATATATATATATATATATATACACGGTGGGACATTTACAAAATATCTTCATGGAACAAGATCTTAATCTCCTAATAATGATTTTTGGCATATAAGAAAAATCGATTATTTTGACCCTTATAATGTATTGTCCAGAGTCACATATTGTAATATCATAATATACTTTGGGATATACCATGGTAAATCCATATGGCTATTGTTAGACAGTAAACTCATAAGATTAAATGCACATATGGAGTTTAACCCCTCATATGCAGTATATTCAGAATAAAATATATTTCTAATTAACTATACTGACAAAAAGTAGTCCCACCGTGCTTTTTTTCACCATTGTAGTGCTTTCGTATTCTTTGCGGCACTTGTTTAAGATATAACATATGACGTATTGATATGCAAAAGCAATAAACTTGTTTCTTTTTTCACCTTGAGTTTGTAAAAACAGCATGTCGGTGTGAAGGCGGTGTCAGCACTTCCTAAATCCATCTTAGATTTGGAGAGCCAACACCTCGGATAATCTAAAACTGAATGAGCCATAATCAGAGCTGAAGCGAGGCAAATGGCTTCTGGCCGGAGGTGTGAGAAGGACTTTCAGGGGCCACTAAAAAGGAGGAAACGCCAACATTTGGTATTGTGGTGGGAAAACAGAAGCTGTGCATCTCGGCCCTTTAACTGGTGTTTTTCTTCTGAGGTCACTGCGGTACCAAAACCACACCAGGGGAGAGATTAATATGAACAAACAGCAACCTGATGATTCATATGTGTAATATATCTGTCCTCAGGTGTTTTCATTGAGACTACGGCATTTTCTAATGAAAATCAGTTCAGGTAAACACTGACATTTAAGTCAAAACATCAACTCCAAATTGACCCTGTTTGCTTTCTTGATGCATGCTATTGCACTGTAAAAAATTATTGCTGGTTTAACTTAAAAAAGTAAGTTGCCTTAATTTTGAGTTTTTTAAATAATTTTTTTTAGTTGATACAATGAAGGAAGTTGGTTTAATAAATAGAGACTTAAAATATTTATGTATCTGAAACTTAAAAAATGTGATAAAAATAGCACTATTTGGCCTGTTTCACTGCGTCATCACAAATGAAACACATTCAATTACCCAATATGCTTTAAAAATCTTTTAATAACATTTGAATAAAGGTTGTCGATTCTCAAAAATTTTAATTGTATTAACTCAGTAAACTCAAAATTAAGGCAACCAGGTAACTTACTTTTTAAATATTTTTTTAATTTAATCATTGTAAATAAAAATGGTGTGTATGGATACTTTTTATTTCTTATATGCATATAATAGTATATAAATGATAATTTAATAACTTTAAAAAAATTAAATATAAAAATGCATGTATGTGTAATAAATTATAAATGAGCTAACTATATGTTATTTAATTTAATATATATATATATATATATATATATATATATATATATATATATATATATATATATATATATATATGCCTACACTGTAAAAAAAAATATTAAAAAAATAAGTTACCTGGTTGCCTTAAAATTTGGAGTTCATTGAAATAATTTTTTTTTGTTAATACAATGAACATTTTTGGGAATCGACAACCTTTATTCAGATATCATTAAAAGATTTTGTAAGCATATTGGTTGATTGTGTGTGTTTTATTTCTGATGACGCAGTAAAACATGCCAAATTTTGATATTTTCAAGATTTATCACATTATTTATGTGGTTCAGATACAAAAATATTTTGAGTTTCTATTTATTAAACCAACTTGTATCAACTCAAATTTTTAATTTCAATAAACTCAAAATTTTAAGGCAACCAGGTTACTGACTTTTTTAAAAGTTGTCTCATTTATGTATGAAGACACAAAATGATGCAATATTTGACAGATTGATAACACAGAATGTCATAACCTACTCAAAATAGACATACTTTACAATCCAAATCAAGTTTCTTTCTCGTCGAGTCTCCGAATGCGTATTATTACAGAAGCAAGCTTAATGCTAACTATTCCCCACCATCAAGCCTAAACATTCAGGTCATAAATATCTCTCTCCCGTTTAAACTTCAGCACATAAAGAGTAAATGAAGCATGTCCGGTGTGATTATGGAGGTTTAGGGCTGTATTTATGGAAGGACCAGACGAGGCCAGCAGCAGCATCATGACAGCGAAACACTAATCCACTGGAAACACAAACACAGACGGGTAAAGGGAGCATGGCAATCAGTTTAACCCCGCGATGAATAGAGCCGTGTGTGAGAATTTAACCCCTGAGTGGGGGTGCACTAACTTTTTCATCATGTTGTCTTCACCAGACAATCCACAATGCTTTGTTTCAGAGATTCGGTAGCTTAAATTATCAAATTAATTAAATTAAATTATTTGGATTTGTAATTACAAATTGAGCGTGATTATTTTTTATTAATTTAATTATTTGTATTTATTATACAATGCTAAAGATATTTAAAAATAAATTACAAATACTTTTGCCCATGAAAAAGTCCCGATCAGTGATATTTTAAATTATTTTTTTCTTTTTCTTTTTTATGTTAATAATTTTTCCACTTTTATTTTAATTTTAGAAATGTTGTTGTGTGTTTTTTTATTTATTAGTTGTTTATATTCTATATTAGTGCTTTCAAACTGATTGTGATTAATCGCGATTACTCGCATCTAACTAAAGTTTGTAAATAAATAACGTGTGTGTGCGTGTGTGTGTGTGTGGGTGTGTATATACACACACATACTTTAATGGTATATGTGATTAATTGTGATTAATCGATTTGACAGCTATAGTCTATATCCGTTTGAGTTATAGTCATTTAGTACATCAAGTTAAAATAAAAGAAAATGGGAAACAAGTTTAAGTTTTTACTACTGCTGTTAAATCGATATTAATCGCAATTAATCGCATCGCATCTCTATACATATTTTATATATAAAATAAAAGTTTTTATATATATATATATATATATATATATATATATATATATATATATATATATATATATATATATATACACACACACACACACACATAAATATGCACTCACACACACACACACACACACACACACACACGTAGACACTCACTAACACAGACACACACACACTTATACATACACAGACAATCACTTACGCAGACACACACTCGCTTTATCTATTTATCTACATATCTATTTTATATAGGCCTATATACACACTACCAAACTTTTGTTGGAATGCAATCGATCGATTTGACAGCATATTTTTAATATATTTAGTTTGGTTTACTGATTTATAAAATACATTTATAAACAACAATGTTGAAACTAAAGTACTGTACAAGAAATATAAAACAGAGTTAAATCAAAAGACTAGACAAAAACCCAAAAAGTACCTACAAATGAAAAATAACTACACACCCTCAATTAAAACAATGAATTCAAATATATATTATAAATATTTGATTAACGTTTAACTATAGTTAGCTATATAATAATAACCATGCTGCTATACAGTTTATCGCCATTTTTATTATTTATCACTGAAGCTAGGCTAATAGTTGTTGTTATTTTTGGGAATGTTTCACATCTGACACATTGATAGCAGAGCCAAAGCAAACACTCTTCTTCAGAAATCCCATCTCTGCCTTTGCACGGCTTCATCTCGAGCTCTGTGATGAAGAGTGTTGATGTTTCCGGTTCTTTCCGTTCACCTGAGCTCCGGTGAGTATGAAGCCCGGTGCGCGCGTGACCCGCGGCTCTATTGAGTCGATGGGCTCGTGCACGCGCGGCACTGAATGCAGGGACAGCTGTGACTGGCATCAAGTGCATTCATCTCAGGGTTTGGAGAGCATCAAGCAGGATTAACTAACTGAAAGCATCCGCCAATACCAACGAAACCATGGCAACCAGACCCTCACACAACCGACACGTTCAGATTCGCTAGAACAGATACGGGTCAAAACACACACGATGATGAGACGGGAGAAGGCTGTGAAATCTCGAGACACACCGGGGCAGCTGTTCAGGACATCAATGGACTAGTATGGCCAATTAAAGGGGCTATATGTATGAGAATTATTACGCTTTATGAAAGCCGGTAGATCGATGTGAAGGCGTCGGGGCGTTTTTGCCGGGAAATTCAAAAGATAGTGACGGTTACGCTCGCTCCTGAGAACCTCGCTTCGGTTCTGACACATGAAAGGAACGCTAATGCTTACATTCGGGTTAATGCCGAAACACAAAGAAAATTGATTAATTATGCCGCCTTCACGTGCTATCGGAATTATCGTAAATACGCGTTTCTGAAGTAAAAATTGTACATGAACGAGCTCTGATGTCGTGTTGACCACTGGGAAGTTTGGAAGTAATTTTGCTACCCAAGTTCCCGAGATGGGCGTGGCATAACCGTTCAAAATGGCGGATGGGATGGGAGACAAATTTCAGTTTTATTAGTTTTTTTTGAAGTCATGAACTCTGACTTCATATCACGCAACTCTGACTTCATATCACGCAACTCTGACTTCATATCACGCAACTCTGACTTCATATCACGCAACTCTGACTTTATATCACGCAACTCTGACTTCATATCACGCAACTCTGACTTCATATCACGCAACTCTGACTTCATATCACGCAACTCTGACTTTATATCACGAAACTCTGACTTTATATCACGCAACTCTGACTTCATATCACGCAACTCTGACTTTATATCACGCAACTCTGACTTTATATCATGCAACTTCATATCACGCAACTCTGACTTTATATCATGCAACTTCATATCACGCAACTCTGACTTCATATCACGCAACTCTGACTTTATATCACGCAACTCTGACTTCATATCACGCAACTCTGACTTCATATCACGCAACTCTGACTTTATATCACGAAACTCTGACTTTATATCACGCAACTCTGACTTCATATCACGCAACTCTGACTTTATATCACGCAACTCTGACTTTATATCACACAATTCTAACTTTATATCTCACAACTCTGACTTCATATCACGCAACTCTGACTTTATATCACGCAACTCTGACTTTATATCACACAATTCTAACTTTATATCTCACAACTCTGACTTTATATCACGCAATTCTAACTTTATATCACGCAACTCTGACTTTATATCACACAATTCTAACTTTATATCTCACAACTCTGACTTAAATCACGCAACTCTGACTTTATATCATGCAATTCTCACTTTATATCTCACAACTCTGACTTCATATCACGCAACTCTGACTTCATATCTCACAACTCTGACTTCATATCACGCAACTCTGACTTCATATCACGCAACTCTGACTTTATATCACGAAACTCTGACTTTATATCACGCAACTCTGACTTCATATCACGCAACTCTGACTTTATATCACGCAATTCTAACTTTATATCACGCAACTCTGACTTTATATCACACAATTCTAACTTTATATCTCACAACTGACTTTATATCACGCAACTCTGACTTTATATCACGCAACTCTGACTTTATATCACGCAACTCTGACTTTATATCACGCAATTCTAACTTTATATCACGCAACTCTGACTTCATATCACGCAACTCTGACTTTATATCACGCAATTCTAACTTTATATCACGCAATTCTAACTTTATATCACGCAACTCTGACTTCATATCACGCAACTCTGACTTTATATCACGCAATTCTAACTTTATATCAGGCAACTCTGACTTTATATCACGCAACTCTGACTTTATATCACGCAACTCTGACTTTATATCACGCAATTCTGACTTTATATCACGCAATTCTAACTTTATATCACGCAATTCTAACTTCATATCACGCAATTCTGACTTTATATCACGCAATTCTGACTTTATATCTCGCAATTCTGACTTTATATCACGCAATTCTAACTTCATATCACGCAATTCTGACTTTATATCACGCAATTCTGACTTTATATCTCGCAATTCTGACTTTATATCACGCAACTCTAACTTCATATCACGCAATTCTGACTTTATATCACGCAACTCTGACTTTATATCACGCAATTCTAACTTTATATCACGCAACTCTGACTTTATATCACGCAACTCTGACTTTATATCACGCAACTCTGACTTTATATCACGCAACTCTGACTTCATATCACGCAACTCTGACTTCATATCACGCAACTCTGACTTCATATCACGCAACTCTGACTTTATATCACGCAACTCTGACTTTATATCACGCAACTCTGACTTTATAACACGCAACTCTGACTTTATAACACGCAACTCTGACTATATCACGCAACTCTGACTTCATATGACGCAACTCTGACTTTATATCATACAACTCTACGTATTGCTTCAAAGCGGCTTTTATAAACAGGGAAATAACTTCAATTTTAAACATGATTTGAAAGCACCTCTGCAGAAGACTATAGCGTTGTTATTCAGCTTAAGTTTTAGTTCTCATTCAAATGACTGAACATGAATTGTCTTTTAAGCCCAAATGCAAACCATCTTGTTGCTAAAAGAAGGTTGATTGACAGGTACGTGCACCTGAGAGTGCAGAGTCATATCACAGTATGGGCTTTCCACCCTGAAACCCTCAACCAGACTTACAGCAAACAGGAAAACAGTGTGTGTGTGTGTGTGTGTGACCCAGATCAAACCCTTCACTGCAGGTTCACTCAGTGTTAAGCAGGGTGTCCACGGGGTCTTAAAAAGTATTAAAAGTTAATTGATAAATCCGTTTTGGGAAAATTAAGACCCTTAAAAGGTATTAAAAAGTCTTAATCACGATTTTATGAGGTATTACATTTTGTTCTGTCTTTGTCAAAAGAGTTTGACTCAAACATATTCATGAATATATTTATTTCATCCCCTTAAGTATTAAAAAACAACGGGGTACTCAGTCTGAGTCTACGGGTGACGTCACGTATTTTGCGAAAAGTTAGGTCGTGAATTAGGTCCCCATGTCGCGAAACAGAAATGCAATATGAACGATACAAAATTGGCCTACGAAACAGATTTTAATTCTACATTCTACTACAACTGTTTATTAAGTTAAAGGTTTGTTTCTTTAAGTTTGTAGAACTTAAAGTGCAATTAGGTCTTAAAATATTTTGAGACAATCTTAAAAAAGTCTTAAAAAGGTTTTGAAATTAACATCAGGATTCCTGCATATACCCTGTAAAGTCAACATGAGACGGCGTTCATATTCCTGAATATATAATATGAATGTGGAGTGTATTATGAGTTGACGTGCAGTGCGATCCGTCAGGTGTGGCGAGGTGTCCTCTGTGTGTGTGTGTGTGTGTTATCAGGGCCGACAGTGTTAATGTTGTGGGATGATTCTTGCACCTGCTTCTAGCGAATCTTGTCTTTGATGATACGCTGGCAGTCGTGTGTTTGGGCTCGTGGTTTATGTTTCTCAAGAAAAGCTAACCTGCGCCGAGGGGGACAGCAGCGTCTACACACACATATATAACACACACATGCACCGAGACCACCACAAACAACTTCAAAGGGGCTTTTTCTTGCTCTAGTTCACACACTTGTTCTACATCCTCTGACACTTGCAGATATTTCTCAAAACGTTTCATGCATCCTCGACCGACAGCGAGGGATTTTTAAGGTGCAAATGAAAAGGGCAAATAGGTTTCTGCATTTCCTGAAGAACTTGAGTGAGTTCGGTGCATGTCTCTGCAAAACTCACTGCTAACAAAAATACCTTCCCATTATGATTTAGATTTTTTTGTTTTGGTTTATATGAACTTTGTGGGTGTTAAAGGTGCCCTAGAATGAACAATTGAATTAGCCTTGCCATAGTGAAATAATAAGAGTTCAGTACATGGACATCATATACTGTGAGTCTCAAACATCATTGCCTCCTCCTTCTTATGTTAATCTTGTGAATCAAAAACACCACGGAAAAATAAGTGCTTCTCAACAATAGTTCTCAACAACCGAATCTACTGATGGTAACCAAGACACTTGAGGATAGCAAAAACGTCTCTCAGGACACATGTCATGTTCAGGCTGTGCAGGAGACGTGAGGACTTTTAATAGGTCAACAGTCATGGTTGAGGTTTATTATAATCAGACACTACAACAAATCGTTCGTTTATTCGGCCCATTTCAAGCAAGCTTCTCTCAGCGTCTTAAACTGAAGGGGTGACTGTATTCCTGCAAGCAGAAAGTAGCGATTTTATCCCCTTATTGACTGTTTAAACAATTTCTGATTAAATTGAAAGTTTCTTAGAGAGACAGCATTGTCTAGAAGACGCAAGATGCTAGTACAGTAACAACAGGAAACTCCAAGTACCATACCAAACTAAATAGTGTGTCTAACAGTCACTGCGTAACGTTAGCCTACATTGTGACTAACGTTATATAAACATGCAATATCGTTGAAAAAAAAAAGACAAGTCTAAAATGTAGAATGAATAAGGCTTTAAGCAGAACATCTCAAAAGGAGATTTCTGAAATGCAGTTTACTTGTTTATTGGTGTTTTCAGATCGTCCGTGCGTGAGAGCAAGAGCTCGTGTTCATATGGTCGCCAGATTGGACATGTTTAGGTAAAACACTGGATGTGTTCTTTTCACAGAAAAGCTCTGTTTGGGGGATTTAATGACTGAGATCTGGCAACCGCATGAACACAAGTTCTCTCCCGTGCACAGATGATCTGAAAACACCAATAAACAAGTAAGCTGCGTTTATCAATCTCCATTTGAGATGTTCTGCTTAAAGTGTCATTCAGTCGGTCTGTGTTCTGTCAGGACTCACGAGCCGTTTTACTGAACAACTGAACTGCTGTGAGTGTGAGCTGCTGAAATAAGCCAATCAGAGCAGAGCTCAACATTAATATTCATGACTCTTCCAAATAAGGCAAAAACAGAGCATTACATCCTAGGGACAATTTATAGGGCTGTAAATGGACCTGTAGAACTGCATCTGGACAATTTTTACCCTTAAATAAGCCACATAACCTCTGTGTAGATATCAGAGAACAATTTAACATGTTTCAAATCATTCTAGGGCACCTTTAAGTTATGAAAAAGTTACTCATGAATTTAATATATATATATTGGTTAAACAAACTTCGTGGCAAGAATGTTCCCATTGTATAGTTAAGAAAACTTAAAATGCCTATTTTTGTTAATATAATATTTTATTTTATTTTATACAAACTTCGTGGTAAAAACTTAAATTATGAAATCATTATTCCTGACAATGTCGGTTTTATATATATACATACACACTTTTTTTTTAGTTCTTGGTTATACAAACTTTGTGGGAATGTTTCTATTATGAAATTGTTATTCCTGAAAATGTCCATTTTTAATATATATACATATTAATTATTGTTTATACCTTCCTTTAAGTTATGAAAACTTTGTTTAAATGCCCATTTTAATTTTGTATACAAACTTTAAGGGAAGAACATTCCATTTTATCATTCGGCAAACATTCAATGTTCTGAACATTCCAAAACTAACAACATAAAAACAAAACGTTACATTATCAACGTGTAAATAATGTGTGTGTGTGCTAAGACATTATGAAGGAATGAACATTCCATCCACATGAGCGGAAAATCAACAGAATGTTCGTTAGAATTCTCAGCCAACGACTTTGAACATTCTATTGTTATTGGAAGAATGTTTGTTCCTAATGTTGAGAGAACGTTCCGGGAAGGTTTCCTGTTAGCTGTGCTGGTTTTAACAGGACCCGCCCCCCTCCAGATCTGGCTGGGCTTTATTTCCCACTCCAGCAGGTGATGGCGATGCATCAGTTGTTGAAGCAGCAGCTTTATGCACGTCTGGAGCATCATCTCAGAGGCTCATTCAGGCAGAGATTGATCAGCCTCTCTCGGGGCAGTTGTCGCTGGCTCAGGCTTCAGGTTTCAGGGTTCCCCTGATGAGTGTTTTTGGGGAGAGCCGGTGTGTCTGAACACCCACGCTCAGGTTACAGTAGCTCTACGCGACTGAGAAAAACACGCTACTGTGCAACTCTGCGGTTGAGCCGCTGATGAGGAAAGGAAGTGAAGTGTGTATCAAAGCAGAGGTTTATCAGTGCAATTAAAGACCTACAATAGTAGCTTTCACTATTGAATAAAGTCTACACAACGTTTGACCACACTGTAAAACCAAATAAGTTGGCTAAACTAAAAAAAAAATGGAGGCAATCAGTTAAGAAATGGGAGGTTTAAGTAAGCAGAACTTGCAGATTTTAATTGCTCTGAACTTTAAATATTTGAGTAAGATAATTCATACATTTAACTTAAAAATATCAAGCAATCTCACATTTTTAGAAGTGGAAAATTGACCGGTTTAACTAGCCAATTCAATAAACGCAACCTTGCTAATTGGTAACACAATGTCTTGATAGCATTAGCATAGCACTTGTTAAATGATGATAACAATATAAAACAGTTAGCATGAATCCGTTCTCAAACTGAGCTCACTCGTCACATGAATGAAACCCTAAACCCAATATAAATCTGGACAATTAAAGTCGTTTTAATAATAAAAACAGCTATTTTGGGAATGCCATGGATGTACAATCATCTCGCTAGCCAATAAGATTTTGTAAAAGATTTTCTATTTCGATAACATTGGTAAATTTGTAATTAAACTGGATTACTTGTTATGGTTCATGTTTGATATTCATTTTGAATAATTCATAGTTTTGATCAAAATTAAGAATGTCAACCTGATTTAACTAAATGGCATTGAATTAACCTTACATTAAGTTTACTGAAATAAACATTGTTCATTAATTTCAAAATAACCCAGTTACGAGGAACCTGTTGTCAAAAAAAATTAAGTAAAATCCAACATATAATTTTTTTGAGTGTATATTCCACAAACAGTGAACATGTCTGGAGGAATATCACACAGCTGAAAGAGGCAATGAGCCAATATGACTCGAGAACCCGAAAAAACTATACATATTTATTAAAGGGGCGGTGAAATGCTGTTTCCTGCATACTGAGCTTTCCACTGTTAAAGACTTGGATTCCCATCCTAAACATAGACAAAGTTTCAAAAACTAATGTTGGACGTTTGATGGAGTATTTCTGTGTCAAAAATACTCCTTCCGGTTTCTCACAAGTTTCGGAGAGTTTTTTTCGAGTATGGGTCGGCTTGACGTTAATAGAGCGGAAGGTCCTTGTATGGGCCGTACGGGCTCTTCTCCCGGTAGGGTGCGCGCGCGCGACTAGAGCGAGAGAGGAAACGCACGCCCATACACACTCTCAGCTGCAGATCCAGTCGTCCGTGAACACTTCTGTCGGTTATAGTCCGCGCCGCGCTCCACTTTATTCCTCTGGGTGACGTCGAGCGACTTCAACGCTTCAGCACAGCATTCTGGGAAGGCAGCGCTGCATTTGAACCGATTTGAACGCAGAAATGCTTCAGTCGCGTCTCAAAGTGGATCTCCACGGTCACTGCTGTCAGGACTTCACCAAATCATACCAAAGAAGTGTGTTTTTGACGGAGCGGTCCCAGCGATAAAGGTTCGGTCCTGCTTTGGAAGCAGCCGGTGAGTTAAACTGCTTCAGATGTCTGTGCTGTCGGCTATCGTCGCGTGAGTAAACATCAGTAAACGACACGATCGCGTGCTTCGTCATTCAAATGCGCTAACGGACTCCATTGCTGTTCTCTGTATAACGTTACACTAGTCTGACGTGCAAAACCGTTTTGCTTGCTACTGCTAAGGTTTAGTCGCATACAATAGTCCATAAACCGAATTATGTCCTCATAAACTGCGAGTAAAGACACACAAATGTTGACAGGCCACTAAATACAGTCCATACCACAGAGACGGACGTCCTGCTGCTGCTGCTTCTCCTGTTCCGTTTATTTCAGTCTCCGAATGATTCTGGATCATTATCTGTATTAGCTGAGATAGCGATGGGCTTCTCCACGCTTGAGGACGTCACCGCTTTGCACGCATTTGTCATTCTTTAGCTCCGCCCACACGATACGCCTCGTCATTCTTTAGCTCCGCCCACACGATACACCTCGTCATTCTTTAGCTCCGCCCACACGATACGCCTCGTCATTCTTTAGCTCCGCCCACACGATACGCCTTGTCATTCTTTAGCTCCGCCCACACGATACGCCTTGTCATTCTTTAGCTCCGCCCACACGATACACCTCGTCATTCTTTAGCTCCGCCCACACGATACACCTCGTCATTCTTTAGCTCCGCCCACACGATACGCCTCCAGGCGCTCAGTTTTTTCCGGAAAGACTCGGTACAGCCCATATTTCTTTTATAAATATAATAAAACTAAAGACTTTTCGGAGATATGAAGGATGCAATACTACTCTATAGGTACTCAAGATTGACATGAGATTGACTAAACCTGAGTGTTTCACCGCCCCTTTAATATTATGGTTTCATTAATGTTTTTACCGTCTCTCCTTTTTGAGTGTCATGGCAAAGCATTCTGGGCAATAGAAATCCCAGCAGAGTTTTGTTTACATTTAGGGTAGTCTAAATTAAAAGAAACAAGTTCATAAAACAAAAAAAAGCAACATTCACACTTTTCTGTGATGATCTAACTAACATTTAACTCGTATTACTTCAGAAAGCCAATGATCAGGCACTATGACATCACTGTTCCTCATAAACCATGACTCAAAATCTTTCACAACACACTCTTTACGGTCAGGACTGAGTTAGGAGCCCCAAAACTGGTGGGTAAAAACATTCATGAAACCATAATCATACTTTCTTTTGCATTTCATTAATTGCACATTTACAACACAAGACATGAGGGATATGAACAGTATAAGGGCTCGTGCCTACAGACTAATCACTGCCATGCTGATATATCTGGCCTAGATCCGGTGCTGGGCCAAATTCTGACCCCCTGCCAGATTATTAGTGTGGGGGAGGGGTTAGGATTAATCAATCAGGTAGGGGGTCAACACCTGCTCACATCTGGTACGAGTGGAATCCACATCCGCGAAAGCATCTGAACAGATTGTAAAACAGGCGCTGTGTTTATATACGAGGCACATAGTTGAGGTCTAGTAAATAACTACATTCTCACCTAAAAAACTCTTAAAACTACATTCTGTGACACAACAACAGCTGTATTTAACAAACAAAAGGTGGGCTGTTCCCGGTCTGCAGTGGTCAGTATCTATCAAAAGTGCTCCAAGGAAGGAACAGTGGAGAACCGGCCACAGGGTCATGGGCGGCCAAGGCTCATTGATGACCGTGGGGAGCGAAGGCTGGCCCGTGTGGTCCGATCAAACAGACGAGCTACTGGAGCTCAAACTGCTCCAGAAGTTAATGCTGGTTCTGATAGAAAGCTGTCAGAATACACAGAGCAGCTCAGTTTGAGGCGTATGGACCAGTCAGGGTGGCCTCTGACCCCTGACCCCGCCGAAAGCACCAACAGTGGCACGTGAGCATCAGAACTGGACCACGGAGCAATGGAAGAAGGTGGCCTGGTCTGAGGAATCACGTGTTCTTCTACATCACGTGGATGGCCGTGTGTGTGTGTGTGTGTGGCTTACCTGAGGAACACATGGCCCCAGGATGCACTATGGGAAGAAGGCGAGCCGGCGGAGGCAGTGTGATGCTTTGGCCAATGTTCTGCTGGGAAACCTTGGGTCCTCCATCCATGTGGATGTTACTTTGACACGCTCCACCTACCTAAGCATTGCTGAGACCATGTTCAGCCTTTCATGGAAACGGTATTCTGGTGGCTGTGGCTCTTCCAGCAGGATAATGCTCCTGACACAAAGCACAAATGCTTCAGGAATGGTTTGAGGAGCACAACAACCAGTTTGAGGCGTCGACTCGGCCTCCAGATTCCCCAGATCTCAATCCAATCAAGCATCTGTGGGATGAGCTGAACAAACAAGTCGAGCTATGGAGGCCCACCTCGCAACTTACAGGACTTGAAGGATCTGCTGCTAACATCTTTGTGCCAGATACCACAGCACACCTTCAGGGGTCTAGTGGAGTCCATCAGAGACGGGTCAGCAAAAGGGGGACCAACACATCCATCCATCTATCTATCTATAGGGGTGAGAGTGAGAGCTTGTGGAAAGGAAGAATCCGTCTCAAATTGAAATGTCTTCCCCTTCTGTATATCCCAAACATGATTTTGAAATGTGAAAGATTTGTCCCATGTTCATATTGATTTAGGATCATATAAAATGATTGTGTTTTCTCACAGTAATAGATTTAAAAACTGGAATCGTTTCCTCGAACACAGGCAGAAGAGCCGCTCTGCGTCTAATATCATGCACTGCTTACATTAGTCCACCACGCAAGTGAAAGAATGTGAGAGATAGACGGAGAGAGAGACAGATGAGAAGCGGTCGTCAGGGGAGCGCTAAACAACATCTCTGTCTCCGTGTGCATATGTGAAGTCACGGCTTGCCAAAATGGTAATATGACATCGTTTGGGTTTTGCAACACATATGCTGCAGTTTCAGGCTTTGCCAAGACACCAAAAACCACTCGCTGAGGGTCAGATGGCGACAGGCCCTGCAAAACACACACACACACACACACACACACACACACACACACACACACACACACACACACACACACACACACACACACACACACACACACACACACACACACACACACACACACACACACACACACACAAGGCCTCACGGGAACATCATTTATCATTACTTATTAAGTAATGCATCTAAACTATAAATAATTAATACTGAAGGCCTGAACCTGATTAAACATCTGACATACAAACTCAATTCAGACCTGGTCATGATTTCACACTGCAAAAAATGCTCTTCTTATTCAGTAATTTAGTCTTGTTTCTAGTCTAAATATCTAATAAATCAAGATGCATTTACTAGATAAGTAAAATGACATAAGATGTCTAAATGAAGTGAGTTTTTGCTTAAAAAAGGAAAAATGATCCGCCAATGGGGTGAGAAAAATAATCCTGTTTCTGATTGAAATCTTGTTTCCGTCCCAATCAGAAACAAGATTATTTTTCTCACCCCATTGGCGGATCATTTTTCCTTTTTTAAGCAAAAACTCACTTCATTTTGACATCTTATGTCATTTTACTTATCTAGTAAATGCATCTTGATTTAAGAATTGTTAGATATTTAGATTAGAAACAAGACTAAATACTAAATAAGAAGAGCATTTTTTGCAGTGTAGGTTAGAATTTGAAAGCACTGTTTAATATTAAATCTCGTCATCATTAAATCTGCATACGGATGCAGTGTGTTTCTAAATGTCACCCTTTTGCTGTCGTCTTGCAGTAGTGTTTACTTCAGGTTAGTTTCGATTGTTTCCATTGGCCGTCAACCGAGGACAAAAAAATCCCGAGGTTTGAATTCACACCGTCTCTCTTCATTCTTTTTTCCGTCCTCCCATCCCCCCTTTCTTGCAGATTAGAATTCATTAGCAATCAAAGAGCCTCTGTGGAACTCCTGCTCTTAATTACCCACTCATTTGCATTTTTGCATATTAATGACTGCAGAGTTTGCCGTCTGACTGCGGCAGTGAGCGAGGGTTTAAAGTCACCCTGTCTATTTATTCCTCACATGATGAATACACACAGTCACTGTGAAACCTGACGCGCCACATCACGGGTCGCTCGTAGAATCACAGACCAGGCCAAAACCTTCACGCGTTCAGCCGGTTTTGAGGGGAAAGGCCAGTAATGCTGAATAAATCCGTAAAGAGCATGTTATGAATTTATGAGTCATGCACAGAAAAAAAAAGATGTTATTCTTCAGTGTTTGTCTTGTTTTCCAGCACAAATACGCATCTAAACATCCTTAAATCAAGATACATTATAGACTATAGGGGCATAACATTATAACAGTGAAGTGAGTAACACTGATGATCTCTTCATCACGGCTCCTGTTAGTGGGTGGGATATATTAGGCAGCAAGTGAACATTTTGTCCTCAGAGTTGATGTGTGTGAAGCAGGAGAAATGGGCAAGCGTAAGGATTTGAGCGAGTTTGGCCAGATTGTGACGGCTAGACGACTGGGTCAGAGCATCTCCAAAACTGCAGCTCTTGTGGGCTGTTCCCGGTCTGCAGTGGTCAGTATCTATCAAAAGTGCTCCAAGGAAGGACCAGTGGAGAACCGGCCACAGGGTCATGGGCGGCCAAGGCTCATTGATGACCGTGGGGAGCGAAGGCTGGCCCGTGGGGTCCGATCAAACAGACGAGCTACTGGAGCTCAAACTGCTCCAGAAGTTAATGCTGGTTCTGATAGAAAGCTGTCAGAATACACAGAGCAGCTCAGTTTGAGGCGTATGGACCAGTCAGGGTGACCCCTGACCCCGCCGAAAGCACCAACAGTGGCACGTGAGCATCAGAACTGGACCACCCATCCATGGAGGCCCCATGATAGTAAAAAATATTAGCGGGTTAGAAAAATATTGAAATTCAAAGGGACATTTTTTTTTAACCTTTAAGTATAAACTCACTTAATCTGGATATATTTGTCAGAAAGCATGATTTTTCTTCTCAAGTAAATGTAGGAATGTTTAAATATTTGTACTGGAAAACACGACAGAAATACTGAGGATGAACATTTTTTGCAATGTGTTTCAAATGCAGTAATGATGTGGAGAGGGTGTCTGATCACATTAATATATTATTAGGGGTTTAAGAGCAATTGTTACATTTTCCAAGAATCAGCATTCTCCCATAAAAGTGATCGGGCAGAGCAAGCCGTAAGCCGTAGACTTGAGACTTTGAGGACTGGTAGTGCTCACACCGGCTACAACGACACCAAAGATCGGCCCAATCGGCCTGATGGTGGCGCTACAGCCATCGAAAGCACGTAATGGCTCATTAATTCCTAAACCGTTTATTTTTTTATTTTTTGTAAAATCTACTTTTGTGAACAAGTTCTAGATTTTTTGCCTGATTGGAACCAAACCAGTGCAGACATATTCTCTGGAGAGTGAATATCAATATTTATCAAAAAAAGTTGAATGTTGATTCACAGTCGCTACTGGGAGCCAAAATGTTTGATGTGGGCGGGGCCACTTTTACCAAAATGGCTGTAACTTGTAGCATTTTACCAAAACAAAACTTGTGAACGGAACGAGATACTTGTGCCAAACTTGGTACACGTGTATGAGCTCAAGTCTGAGGTCACATGGAGAAAAAAAAGTGTGATGATTGGCCACTTGGTGGCGCTATAACAGAAAAAAACATGAAAATGTCTGTAACCTCCCAACTGCTTGTCTGATTGACTTGAAAATTGGCATGCAGTGGCTTAGTCCAAGGTGCCATGATGGTCTATGAGGACATTAGCGTATCTCTAAAAACATGGCTGCCATCAGCCAATGAAGTTTGAGCACCTATTAGACACGGTAAGTCCGCTGGGAATATTCGGCTCAGGCCCTGGAGGTCTGTAAGAAGAAATCAGCCACTTGCTGGTGCTAGCAAGTTTTATGCCTCTGTAATCGTGCGGTATTTCACACACAAGCCCCTTTCACACTTCACGTCGGACCCGCAATATTCCTGGAAAATTGCCGGGTCGCCTTCTGTGTGAAAGCAACCACGTCCCGGGATTGATTACCGAATTCGACCCGGGTCGGGGACCTAGTAACATTGCGGGATTCGATCCGGGACAAGCTCTGTGTGAACAAAAGCCGAAACTAATGCCGCAACGTGTGCGTAGTTATCGTGCGACTCCTAGAGCTTATTTTTCAATAACACAACCCTGCAGTGCCAGAAGAGCTCGTCGGTGTTTTAAACGCAGAGAGTGTTCGGATACAAAAGAAACTAAAACTAAACAAGCAGAAATGAGCGCAAACCGGACACAAGTCGAGGCCACGGAGCTCCTTACTATCCGCGCTGAAGCGGAGATCGCTCGCCGTTATACGTCACATCAGGATGTCACGTGTCAAATCGACCCAGGACCGTTACGGGTTGTGTGTGAAAGCGCACATATTACGGTATTTCGCTGGCAGTGTGAATGGACCAAATCTAGCGGCCCGGGAACAAATGCCGGGTCACATTATCCGTGTATTTGCCGGAATCGCAGTGAGAAAGGGGCTATACACACAATGTTCATTAATGTTAAAAATTACTTTTGCGAACTACACACTAAAAAATTATTAGTAAAAAACAACCCAATGTTGGGTCAAATATGGACTAACCCAGCAGTTGGGTTGTCTTAAGCAAATATTTAACCCAACCGCAAGATTAAAACAACCCAATCGCTGGGTTAAAACAACCCAACTGCTGGGTTAGTCCATATTTGACCCAACATTGGGTTTAAACAACCCAGCATTTTTTATAGTCCTAGGTTTTTTGCTCATATCTGAATAAAACCAGTGCAGTTATCTGGGTCAATACTCAGCAAAATGGTCATTTAGAAAACGGGTGTGGCTAAATATACTCAAAGCTAATAAATCCTAAACAAAAGCTCAGAACTTCACAAAAATTAGTGAGTATATGCAGCACATGACTCTAAAGAAGCACGCCAACTTTAATAGAGATCGGACCATAGGTGACGCTTTAACTGCTACAAAGCTTTAAAAAGCAGTTTGTGTTTTTAAAACGTGTAAAAATAATAATAAATGTTTTTGTGTACTGTGCTAATTAACTGAGATTTCTTCCAGCTCTTACAGGTTGTTGGCCTTGTTTGTTTCGTTGCTTCTATTACTCTCCCCTTTTTTGTAAGTCGCTTTGGATAAAAGCTTCTGCTAAATGATTAAATGTAAAAAACATATTTATGGTAATTCTTTAGATGGTAACAGGCTTGCTAAAGGAAACATAATATGTTTTTACACGTGCATAAATGCCTTTAAACGCTTGAACCCTGATAACTGCTGCTCACAGCTATATTATTATATTACATTTGTTTAGAAGTTACTGCATTATGTCCAACTAGTAACATTAGTTTACGTATCACAAATCTACTAGTGGTAGAAAACCAATCATTTTGATTGATAAAATAACGTTCTAGTGAATATAGGCTGTCTATAGTCACAGGGTTTATTGCTTACATGAAATATTAATATAATATAAAATGGTCAAATAAACCCCCAGCATTCCACATGCATGCGTGACGATGAACCCGAAAGCTCAAAGGGTTCGTACACTAGGAGGGGTCATGTAGAAGCCGGTCAATTCTGGTCTAAACAATCAACCATCATTGATGCTGGACACATGTTCAGGGTGTTTGCACAGAATTTAGCTCGAAAACATTGAAATGAAGGAATATCTTATATATTAAATATATAATAAATATATTAAATATCTTAAATAAATAAGCATGGTATTATTTGAAGATATTTGGTGCAACATCACAAAACCAGTTCAGTTGAATGTTTTTTGACTTGTACTGCCCCCTGATGGCCGTGATGAGCTGTTGCTTCCCTCATATCTGAGCATATTACTGAAAATATGGCACAATTATCACTGGTATGACATTTGGCAAACTCTTACCATTTATGAACTGGTGAACCATCAGGAAATCATTCAACACTTCCTCTGAGGGACATTAATACAAACAGTTATAAGACTTGTAGTCAGAGCTTCAGTATTAGTATTGCACTTTTTAGATAAAACAAGTGAAAAAACTTACATTGAAAGAGGGACCGGAGCGGTATCAGCGTGGAAGGAAACGCCATGCAGCTTCACAGCAAAACACCGCAGAAACTGCAACGCTAATATATTTATTTAAATTCATTTATATATAGCGATCAGGCATAACATTACCACCTTCCTAATATTGTGGTTGTCCCCCTTTTGGTGACCTGTTGAGTCAGACCCCTGAAGGTGTGGTGTGGTATCTGGCACCAAGATATTAGCAGAAGATCCTTTAAGTCCTGTAAGTTGTGAGGTGGGGCCTCCATGGATCGGACTTGTTTGTTCAGCTCATCCCACAGATGCTCGATTGGATTGAGATCTGGGGAATCTGGAGGCCGAGTCGACGCCTCAAACTGGTTGTTGTGCTCCTCAAACCATTCCTGGAGCATTTGTGCCCAAGGTTTCCCAGCAGAACATTGGCCAAAGCATCACACTGCCTCCGCCGGCTCGCCTTCTTCCCATAGTGCATCCTGGGGCCATGTGTTCCCCAGGTAAGCCACACACACACACCCGGCCATCCATGTGATTCCTCAGACCAGGCCACCTTCTTCCATTGCTCCGTGGTCCAGTTCTGATGCTCACGTGCCACTGTTGGTGCTTTCGGCGGGGTCAGGGGTCAGAGGTCACCCTGACTGGTCCATACGCCTCAAACTGAGCTGCTCTGTGTATTCTGACAGCTTTCTATCAGAACCAGCATTAACTTCTGGAGCAGTTTGAGCTCCAGTAGCTCGTCTGTTTGATCGGACCCCACGGGCCAGCCTTCGCTCCCCACGGTCATCAATGAGCCTTGGCCGCCCATGACCCTGTGGCCGGTTCTCCACTGGTCCTTCCTTGAAGCACTTTTGATAGATACTGACCACTGCAGACCGGGAACAGCCCACAAGAGCTGCAGTTTTGGAGATGCTCTGACCCAGTCGTCTAGACGTCACAATCTGGCCAAACTCGCTCAAATCCTTACGCTTGCCCATTTCTCCTGCTTCACACACATCAACTCTGAGGACAAAATGTTCACTTGCTGCCTAATATATCCCACCCACTAACAGGAGCCGTGATGAAGAGATCAGCAGTGTTACTCACTTCACCGGTCATTATGTTATGCCTGATCGGTGTATATATTTTAGTCTTATACAACGCTTGTTTTTAAAAAAATCTAAAACAGCAGAGAACTGATATTAAGTCTGAACTACTGTACACTTTTTATTTTTCTAATCTAAAAAGACAACGGACAAATAAAATGAAAAGCAGAAAACGTTCATCCCCTCTACAATCGCTTTATTGAGAGCCTTAAAGCAACAACTGTCTGTAGTTGAAGTTTGTGGCAAACGCAAGAACGAGCATACAGAAATAATTATAACGGTGATTTCCTGGCATATATAAATCCATTACACATGATCAAGAGGGATGTGACGAATCTGACGGAAACATTCTTAGGTCATAATTCATAAATCAAGCGAAAAACACATGAAATTATGTTTTGCTTAAAAATGAAGCTTATTCTTAGGAACATTTATATTTTTATTGCAGTGTCATTTTCATAATAATTAAGTATTTAATTAAGTACTAGTAGACTCCCTGAAACGCCTCCATTGTAGTCTTGAGTTTCCGACCCGTCACAATATTCCTCATTATAATAATTCATATGCATAATGAAGGGGGCGGGGCCTGTCTGAGTTAGTTAGTGTTTTAAAACTAGCGGTTATGGTGAGGGGCGGGACATTTCCCTGCTTGACCAATCACAACGCACTGCTCCAGCCGACCAATCAGAGAAGGAGGAAGGAAGGAGGGCTTTATAGAGACAGGAACTAAAGAGAGTTACTGACAGACTGGGAAGAGAGGAGCCGCAACAATGGAGAATATGAGGGAATACTTTGAAAACAGGCATAATAATAGGTCCTTTAAAGGCAGTGTAACAAACACTACCATAATATACAGAATTTAATAATGTATCATTGTTTTTTTCTCAGTAATGGGAAGCTTGTGGGCAAACGTCACACACATGCAAAAAAGTCATAAAAACAGGCTTCATTTTCTTTCAGCAAAACGTCTTGTATGTTTGTTTTGACCGTGTCATGTTTCATTAGATCCTCCATGTGTGTAAAATAAGCAGCTCTGCACGTGTTCCATCAGATACGCTGTAAACGTTGGTGTTGTGTAGGGGAATTGTGTGTGTGTGTGTGCGTGTCATTCAGCTGTTTGTGTGGGTGTGCTGGGCTGGTTGAGCCCAGTAGTTTTACACAACCATCCAGCGAAGTCCACCTCCTCCACCTCCGAGCGCTTAATAAACGTGTGATTCTGTGAAAGAGATCAAGTGTGTTGCAGTTTATATCGCAGTTTGGTGAATAAAACAATATATGATTCTGCCAGTAAAGTCACAGTGAATAATGTCCGGCGACAGGTGCTTTTATCCACGTATGGCCCTATGATATCCTTTACATTTTTAATGATTTAATACAACATTTTGTAATCTAAATTAAGTCTAATTAATTGAAATCATGAAACGTATCCAATTTAACATTTTATTAAAAGTTTAACAAAGATGACATGTTAAGGGCCCTGAGAAATGCGTTTTATTTTTTCCTCAAATTAGATTTTATTTTAACCAAATTCAAAGTTTTCCATCTTCCATTTTTAATGGATTAATTAAGTTGTAATAATCAAAAAGCATGTCTAATTAATTTAATTCATAAAAACAATCAAATGGAATAATTATTATAGTATTATTGCGGTCAAATCGATTAATTGCATCCAAAATAAAAGTTTGTGTTTACATAATGTGTGTGTATTGTGTATACTTTTTTATTATGTATATAAACACACACACACACACACACACGCACACACGCACACACACACACACACACACACACACACACACACACACACACACACGAAAAATGTGTTATTTATAAAATATTTATGTTTATTTTTATATATACACAGTATATACATTCTTAAATATAGTGTATGTAAATATATGTGTATGTACTGTTATGTATATAAATACACACTTATGTATATTTAAGAAATATTTGCATGTATATATTAGGGATATTTAGGATTAATTGATGATCGATAAATTGTCGGTAATACATTTAATCGATGAAACTTATCAATCATCAATTAAGCAAGGTCATGCGTGTGTGTGAAGCTCAACCGCGAAACACTAAAGCAGACACAACGAAGCGAGCGCGCCGGAGCTCTGTGTGGGACCATTTTACAGCTGGAGTCACACCTCCATAATGTATAAGTGTGTGTGTGTGTGTGTGTGTGTGTATGTGTGTTCATTCGCAGCCTTCTGTTTTGTGCAAATGTATGTTGTAATGTTGTGTTTATTTTATTTCTCTCAAATAGGATGCATTTGGTTAAGAATTAACACGGTAGTAATGCGTGCAGGTGATCATCTTCTGCTATGCAGAACTAATAATGACTGTCATATTTCATAACATTATAATGAGAACACTATTGTATTCGTAATAAAACTGTGTGAATGATTTGGGTTTAGTTGTGTTTCATGGCGTTGCTCCAGAAAGAGCGCGAGCACAACAAGAGTCACCCAATGTGAATATTAATATCACGCAACTTTATTCCATAAGTTCACTTGTGCATTCGCATCATTTTGGGCAGATATAATTTGTAATATTTTGTTTATTTTATATATATATCTGATTAATCTCATATAGGAAGTTAAATCACGCGCTAGCAAAGATCTTCAGTGTGCCAGTGTTCATTCAGCTCAAACAGCAACGCACAACTAATAATAACTTTGATTGGGACTGTCATATTACATAAGATTAATGAGAACACTATTTTAATAAATCGTTTTGAATTAATTGGGTTTAGGCGGCGTTTCAGCGTGTTGTTCCAGGAAGAGTGTGTCCACACATTCGAAATAACAGATCTGAGGCGGCGTTGGTGACATGTTGTTATATTTGATTATTAAATAAGTCCTTTAATTAAAGGATCAACCCCATCGACTCATTTTGCAATCCTATAGCCCTTCATTTAGATTAATACCCGCTCTCATTCATTTGGTGAGGAACATGGCGTTATGAGCAGCGTTTGCACACCGTCATGCTATAAGGCACTGCTGTAGATGCAAATCGCAGTATTAGGGTATCGATTAATTGATTAATTGATTGTTAATTTAAACGACGATCGATCATGGAAATTTAGGTAAATTGACATCCCTAGTATATACTATATATATATATATATAATATAAATAACAAATCTTTCTTAAATATATATGTGTGTTTGTTTGTATTTATATATACATAACAGTACATTAAGAAATATTTGCATGTCTATCTATATATATACAGAGGTGTAGTGGTAAAAAAAGAGGTGGGTAAACTATAAATTCTGGGTGACTGCATCGTGGTCCCGGTAAGGTGGGCCACTGCCTACCGGTGTATGCAGCCCGATCTCACGGCAATGCGTACTAATACGAGGTGGCTAATATGAGCACATATGAGAGAACACACTAGAACATATTCACATTAAACAAGCTGGAATCAAAGAATTTGACTGTTGTCTTAAAAAATTACTTAAGCCGACTAATCGATTATCTAAATAGTTGTCGATTTCAGTTTTTGCCAATTGCTAATGAGGCAGGTGCAGATTAACGACAGAAGGATGAATTTGGTGCCACATATTTTAATTTAAAGTAAACTCAGTTTCTGTAATCAACAGAAGAAAGACAATATAAGTTGGACTGTAGTTTGCACAAGTGTAGCCTAATGGCTGCCGACATTAACAGACGATTTTGCTAAACTATAAAAACAATAAAACCAAAAATGTTCTATTTGAACACAAAATACACTCCATCATTACAGCTTTTTTACAGGGTTTCGACATGCTCTCCTCATTAAACCAGCTGCCTGTGATTAATTAATATCACAACAATGTCCAGAGTGCCTCTTTGTCCACTTGAAAAGTGATTGAAAAGTGTCACAAGCTCATTAAATGTACTACAAATGGATAATTGTCATTTTGAACATTTCTGGATATCCATTTTTGAATCTTGGTTGCGTGTCGTTCATGAATGATTCGTTCATTTTGAACGAATCTTTAATATGACTCAGGACTACTGAGTTGTCTCAGAGAGTGATTTGTTCATTTTGAACGAATCTTTAATATGACTCGGGACTACCGAGTTGTCTCAGAGACTGATTTGTTCATTTTGAACGAATCTTTAATATGACTCAGGACTACCGAGTTGTCTCAGAGACTGATTTGTTCATTTTGAACGAATCTTTAATATGACTCGGGACTACCGAGTTGTCAGAGAGTGATTTGTTCACTTTGTTTTGACTGCACGTGCGCATTACGCAACATAGCCTATGGGTTCTGATTGTTCTGATTCTGAATCGACAGGTAAGATCCGAGTATTTTGTTCTTCCTGTCAGTCCCATAGAGACGGGAAGAGAAACGATTGGTTAATTTTGCTGAACGAGACTCAAAGATCCGAGTCAGTAAAATGATCTATTTAGAGGTGGATAAACGCACTTTGGAGGTGGGTAAACGCTATTTCTGAATTTTGGGAGGTGCGTAAATGGTGTTTACGTGCGTTTAGCCTCCACTACATCCCTGTATATATATATATATATATATATATATATATATATAAACATAAATATTTTATATATAAATATTTTTTTTAAATATATACATGTGTATTTATATATTTACATAATAACATTGTGTTTACATAAAATATATGACGTAAATAAAAAATTTCATTTTGGATGTGATTAATCGTTTGACAGCGCTAATTTTTATTTATTTCTTTTTAAAATTTCCCTTTATATGAGCTTTTATTTTGACAGGTTGAAGATCTTTGAGTTTCTGTGCTTTTATGATATGCCGTAACAGTCAGTCTATATCATGACTTGATTTAAGTGCACTGACCTGCATTGTATTTAATCATCAAAAAATTAAATCATGTTTTCTGTTTTTATTCCATGATCACATCCATGTTTGTAAATCCCAGGGCCCTAACTATGGTGGATATTATGGTTACAATAGTTATAATAATAATCAACACTGTGTGATCAGGTGCATTTATTATAAAACTAATTCTGATTTCATATAATTTTGCATTTAAGCATAAGAAACATGTTCTCACCACCAGCATCTTCAGGTCCGCTCTGTCTGCAGGGTTTTTAATGAGACTAGAAAGAAAAGAATATCAGCTGCAATGATCACTTCAGCACTGACGTCAGCACCTTTTGTTTTAGTGAAATGTGGGGACATTCTATAGGCGTAATGGTTTTTATACTGTAGAAACTGTATTTTCTATTCCCTTACACTGTCCCTGCCCTTAAACCTACCCATCACACACACACACACACACTGCCCCTAAACCTACCCATCTCAGGAAACATTCTGCATTTTTTCTTTCTCAAAAAAAACATCCTGTCTGATTTATAAGCCTTTTGAAAAGTGGGGACATGGGTAATGTCCTCATATTTCACCCTCTCCTTGTAATACCCGTGTTATACCCATGGTATTATACATGTGTTTATACACATTTGTCTGATATTTCACAAAAACATGCCCACACACACACACACACACAACTCACCATTTGGTCACAAAGTCCTGGAAATCAGGTGTGAAGACGCCGTGAGGCAGTTTAGGTGGCGGCTGATGGATAACACACAGAAAACCTCAGTATTTATACACTCATAAATCATTAATAACAGCATCAGTATCATATTTAATTGAAAAGCGCTATATAAAAGCGCTATTTGTCTATCTAAATAAACAAATAATTATTATTATTATATTTAAGTATTTGAGTTGCACTTTGAGATTCTTCGGAATGAAAAGTGCATTATAAATAAAATCTATTATTATTATTATTATTATTATTTAGTGTCTTGAAGAGTCAGGAATCGTTATATATATATATATATATATATCTGCCCGTTTACTCTGCACATTCATGCATTAAAAACCATTTTGAGTCCTGGACTGTGAATCTTCTGTGAGTTCAGACACATTAAACATGGCCTTCAGTGTTTTGTATTGGATTATACCCAGCCTGTGATTGAAAGACTCTCACCTCATTGACGATATAATCCAGCAGCTCAAATATAGCCATGACGGGCCCATGACCTGAAAGAGAACAGGCACATCCATTCACTGGCTATAGGGTCAGGAGCTTATAATGTCTTCATAAACAGCCCATACAACAGCTGTCTGTTACACAACATTACATATTATTTACCTAAACCTAAGAAACCTAAAAGCATACATTTTTAGTATTGCTTTTAACTAGTATTCTATGTATTACATTATTATTATTATATGTTAACTTGTTTTTTTTAAATGTGATGTAATTGATGTTTATGTTTTTTATGAGCTGCATTTCATGTATGAAAGGTGCAATTATTATTATTATTATTAACAATAATATACTGACACCTGCTGGCATGGTGCAATATTATACTGCACTCTATGCAATATTATACAAGTACTATTCATTTATTTCGATTCATAATACTGGTCAAAAGTTGGAATAATTACGATTTTTTATATTTATTGAATATACTCACCAACGCTGCATTTATTGGACCAAAATCTAGTAAAATTTTTGAAATATTACATTTTAAAGTGGCTGTTTTCTATGTGAATATATATATAGTAAAGTGTAATTTAATTCCTGTGATCATTATTTATTAAATAATTAATTAAATCAATACTTTAATGTCACTTTAATGAATAAAATACATTTATAATGTTACATATGACTCTATCTCAAATAAATGCTGTTCTTTTGAATTTTCTTTTCATCAAAGAATATGTTTTCCACAAAAATATGAAGCAGTTTTTAATATTAAAAAAATTAAGTGTTATTACCAAATGAGTACCAAAAATAACTGGTACCATATTAGAATGATTGCTAAAGGTTTGTGTGATGCTGAAAACTGGAGAAAATTCAGCTTTGCATCACAAATATAAATTATATTTTACTATATATTAAAATAGAAGACACCTAGTATAAATTGTAATATTTCACAATTTTTTCTAGCCTGGTTAAAACTAGACCATTCTCAGTAGTAACTGAATTATGGTCTGGCAAAGCTTCATAGACAAATCATTTCCAAAGGGCCGTCACCACCGGACGTCGCTCAGATGCCTTTGGGTAGGGATAGACCTAAACCAATCCGAGCGATGAAGGAGATGACGATTGCAGAGCGGAGAAAGATCTGAGACTCTGACAGCAAATCTCGGTTTGTGATTTCGAGGAAGATGTTGCAATGGCTTCTGATGACTTTTGCCGTTGTCGTAAAAGAAATATGATAATAGCTGATAATAGTGTCCACCGCCACTCCATCAACATTTTTGCCAAATTTGGAAACCCTAAAAGCATCTCAGAGCGACTGAAACATCTCGGATTGACGGTCGACCAGAAAACATTGAGCTCTGATCGCATTCGCCCTGAAGGCGTTTGTGTTGAGATTAGAAAGCGATCTGCAATATATTGAAAATAAAATAATATTGAGGAGTCTTTTGGAAAATTGTGTCTCACAAACTTTAATTCAGTCATTTTAGATGTGTTGAGCTTTTTTAGACTTGAGCATAGATATGCTAGTTATGTATTTACAATTTTTACATGATTAGCAGATCTAGTGTGAGGAAATAAGCGCAGTTAGGCCAGATCCAGAGGTGTGTGTTTGTGTGTGTGTGTGTGTGTGTGTGTGTGTATGATCACACTCCTCATCCTCCTCATCACAGTAGCCGGTGTAATCCACATCTGGAGCCGAGTGTTGTTCTTTGCTCCGGTTTTAACGAAAAGGAAAAGTTTAAATCGCTTAAAACAGACGCGATAGCTGATTAAATGAGTGATGTTCCACGGCGGCATCCATCTTAAAAAATGTACAAAATCTGCTTCACCGTCACTGCGCTGTCGTCTTCGTGTAAAGCCCCAACGTTTCTGATTGGTGCCGTGATTTCGACGGATTAGAAATGGGCTTGGATGGGCTCTTTGCCAGACTACTTGCAGAGCAAATCTAAATTTGCCGGAAGTTGTCTGGGTTTTCCAAGGCTACAATTTTACTGTATTTTAATAAAATAAAAGCAGCCTTGGTGAGCAGAAGAGACTACTTTAAAACATTAAAAAAATCATAATTACTTCAAACTTTTGACCAGTAGTGTAAAACTCAAAGAGCCGAATCTTCCATTTGGTGATGCCAGTAGCGCAGAAAATACACACTACACTTTTAATAACATCCAAAAAAGACTGTGCTGCCATCTATAAACAAATAATTTCTCACCGCTCACGGGTCTGCCCGGGGGTCTGGGTCGAGGCGAGGTACTGTGTGTCTCATCCATCATCGCCCTGCCGAACATGCCCTCCAGCTCCTTGGCATCCGGTGGAGGAATGGGATAGCGGCCAATGGCCAACTCCACCAGAGAGAGACCCATACTCCACACATCTGACTGCACCGAGTAATGAGTGCCCTGCAACCGCTCTGGCTGAACACACACACACACACACACACACACACACACACACACACACACACACACACACACACACACACACACACACACACACACACACACACACACACACACACACACACACACACACAAACACACAATGACAATAGCAGTTAAAGGTCAACTCCGATGAAAAATTTACCTACTTAACAGATGGTTAGCGAGTAGATCGTTCTCTGGGATGCGCTTTCATGAAAATCGAATGTAAAGAGTTTTATCTCTAAAAACAGATTAGCTTATAACGCGAGTGTATGGGGCATGGAATAAGTGAAATTAAATCGCTAGTTAATACCACTAACAAGGCTCAAAATAGCCTCACACTAACACGGCAGCATAATGAGGGTCCCTGCATGCAAACCGAAGCGTTGAGAACTTTGTAAGAGTACAAACAGTTTAAGAAGAAGATACTTTATAAAGACAGTACATTACACGTTCACGGACAGGCGCCATCTTGGAAAGCAGTCTCGACAAAGCACTGAACGCATCTATCTGTGCTGGTTCGGTTCCGATCGGGAGAAAACCCTAGGATTAGTTCGTAAAAGTCGGTTTTTCGAAAAATCCAAAATACCCCAACATTTAGTCAATAAAACACTTGAGCATGCGATGAACGGTTAAGGAGTTATGAAATATTACGTGCTTTTGGTCGCTGTAGCGCCACCATCAGGCGGATTGGGATGAGCTTTGGTGTCGTTGTAGACAGTGTGAGTACTACTACCCATTAAAGTCTCAAGTCTCTAAGACTTACGGTTTGGTCTGCCCGATCATTTTTAGGAGACAATGCTGATCCTTAGATATTCTAACAATTACAGTAGACTACGCTCTTGAATCTCCTAATGACAAGAACCCCTAATGATATATAATCCTGGCTAAAAATACCAACACAAACTGAAAACGTACCGACATGTACGAGCGTGTTCCTACAAAAGAGTTGGCCATGGAGTCGATGAGCTGCCCGCTCACGCCGAAGTCACACAGTTTGATCTCCCCGCGAGAATTTACCAGAATATTTGAAGGTTTGACATCTGTGAAAAACAGGGGCATATGTCTTATTAATGCACTCTTTTGCAGATACAGATATTTAGAAAGATTCAATACTTTATTTTCTTTACCTCTGTGAATAATCTGGTGCTTTTCTCGAAGGTAAGCGAGACCTCTTAAAACCTGTTTGAAGGGAAAAGTCAGATTTAAAAATGAATTTAGTTCCAAACCCAAGGCTTGACATTAACGCTTGTCCACTTGTCCAAACTCAGTTAACACACTGCTGTAATCATAGTTTTTATATTTATAACATATGATACAGTTAAGCAACATTACACAACCAAGAGTGCTATCTTCCTGAATACCATCACGATTCAAAACGTGACTGATTTCATAATATGACAGTTCAATAAACAAGTAGTTTAAGACAATATTGACTGTTTTTGTTCAGTTTCAGCAGCGAAAATAGATCCAAAGAAAGATCACAGCGCATCTCACAGCAACACAGCCGTGCTTCATTACTGAATGATTCAATGTTTTGAACGAATCGTTTGAGTCAAAGATTCAATGACTCATTCATAAACTGCCTCATTCATGATGAATGAATCAGTCGTTTGAACGAATCATTTGACTAAATGACTCACTCATTAAGACGGTCACCTGTCGTCGGTTTAATTTCATGTTTAATAGTGTGTGTGTGTGTGTGTCCACACACACAATTTCTTATTTGTTTTAAATATTCAGTCTCATATCCTTATGTAATGTATTTGTAATTTTTCATAAGATCAGCGGAAAAAAAATGCACTTTATAAATCCCTGCCAGCATGCCAGGCATATAATGCATGTGAATGGGTCACAACTCGTATGAGAGCAAAACAAACTAATAAACATGCTTAGACAACATGCACAAAAACCCTGCTGCTCCTCACGACACAATGATTTGTTAAGACACGAACCGACCGGTTTCTGTGAGAAAAACAACAGTATTTATGTTATTTTTTACCTCATATCCCGACGAGTCTCATCAAGTTTTCCCATCGTCAGTAACTTCCGTTAGGTGAGGTCAAAACCGACATGATCATAGATATATACCATGTAGATTCCTCATTCGATCGACCTGCGCAGGCACAAATGAGGTTCTATATACAGTGTTGCCACAGTTACTTTGAAAAAGTAATCTGATTACTGATTACTGATTACTCCTTTAAAAAGTAACTTAGTTACTTTACAGATTACTTGATTTTAAAAGTAACTAAGTTAGATTACAAGTTACTTTATTAGTTACATTCAGGAGTTGCCGACAACACCCCTGCCGCCTCAAAATAGAAATGACAACCGTTTTTGGCAACACACTTTATTGCATTTATGGCAGAGCCTGACGGCCCCGACTTTTTTACGCCCCTTTTTTAGGCTTCTCCTTCGTTTTATATTTATTTTAATAATTAAAATGAACAATGAGATGTGCTGGTGGAAACAACATGAGACCATGATAGCTTGCGCCACTGTCGAGAAATGGCTCGCGCAGGGTTAAAGAGTCCGTTTCTTCAGTGCAGCTGCTAGAGTTATGGCCTTTTTACAACCGGTTCCTTCATTCGTTTTCTCTGAGCAGGTATCTATCTGATTGCGAAATAACCAGGAGTAACGTTAGGCCTAAATGCCTTCCGAGAGTCTTTCGAGACGTATTTAATTCTGATCACTCAAACAAACCGATTCAGAAGGTGCATGAAAGCATTTCAAACTAAACCGGACAAATGTAAATATATCTGGTTGTTTAAACCACATGTGTAAATTTTACTCCTGGCAAATAATTAAGAAATAAATGTGTGAGAGCGTGTTATGGTGTAGTCAGATAGATATGACGGTGCTACTGCTACATCGCTGCAAATGAGTAAAGCAAGCCAACGCAAATGGCCGTTAATGAAACTTTAAAATAAGTCACACAAAACACAATCATCTTCAATATAAATTAATGAGACTAATGATCTTACCAGTGCTTAGGTCGCTCTCTCTCATATTGCGATCTTTGAATTTGAAATGGGCTGCTGAATAAAATGCTAGAATCTTTTGCTTTGATGTAAACTCCGTTAAATGAGCATAGGCTATACCGCGGGAATTGAAGATCGGATTTATATTAATTTTGCTGAAGTCTAAGGTAGGCTATAAGACAACCTGCATGTCCTTTTTTTTTTTTTTAGATTGTGTAGCCCGTTTCGTTGTTTTGAGCGCCGTTGCGAGCAATAGGCTAATCTACCAGCCTGCCTCAGCTCGTCAGAAATGCCTTTGTGGTGGTATAATAACTAGCCTACTTTGTTTTTAATGTCAAAGTGGTTATATTTCGTTTCATTTCTTTATTGAGTTCATTTAGAAAAATGTTTAGAGCAATTTTTGTTTGTTAAATTAAAGTTTTAATTTTTTTATGTGACGACCCAGTGAGTTAACCGCATGAGTCTCTCAAACCAACTCTTGAATTGTCTTGCCTATATAAACTTTAATTTAACAAACAAAAAATTGCTCTGAACATTGTTCTAAATAAGGATAAAAAAGAAACGAAACGAAAAATAACTACTTTGACATTAAAAACAAAACTGAACTATTTTAATGGCTGCAACAATGTAAAAAGTAAAATAAATAAATAAAAAACACGGGCTCCAGCCGGACTCGGGCTGAGAATTTTGATAAGCTGTCGGTTTTTACAAAGGAAAATGACTAAAATAGTAACTCACAGTGACTTGGATAAGTAACTTTAATCTGATTACTGGTTTGGAAATAGTAACGCGTTAGATTACTCGTTACTGGAAAAAAGTAGTCAGATTAGAGTAACGCGTTACTATGTAACGCGTTACTGGCATCACTGTCTATATATATATATATATCTATGATCGTGTCGGTTTTGACCTCACCTAACGGAAGTTACTGCCGATGGGAAAACTTGATGAGACTCGTCGGGATATGAGGTAAAAAATAACATAAATTCTGTTGTGTTTCTCACAGAAACCGATCGGTTCGTGTCTTAACAAATCAATGTGTCGTGAGGAGCAGCAGGGTTTTTGTGCATGTTGTCTAAGCATGTTTGTTGGTTTGTTTTGCTCTCATAGAGTTGTGACCCATTCACATGCATTATATGACTAGCAGACTGCAACGGTTGCAACTAGCATTATAAGTTCAAAATCTTGTGTTCTACTGAAGAAACAAAGACACCTACCTACATGTTGGAGGCACTGGGGGTAAGCAGATAAACATCACATTTTCATTTTTGGGTGAACTATCCCTTTTACACTTACAGCTATGCTGACTTTTCCCAAGATCTCCTCTGGAATTCTGCGAGCATCTTTCAGGACCTGATCCAAAGATCCTCCGTCCTGTGGACGAGCAGAGACACGCAAAACAGTTACCAAACACACGCCGGTCAGCGAGGGAACCGCAAAATAAAAGCGCAATTAACAGATCACTTAAAAAATGAAAACTTCAGATGGTCAATGGCAATCATTACGATCACAATCAACATGATCAGGTTCTGTTAGTTTGTTACTTCATGCCTTTAACTCTTTCTCCGCCAAAATACGTAATTTTCCGTTATTTGTGAGAAAACGCTTCCAGGTCAAAAAGTGAAATTTCAGTGTTTTCACTGTCAGAAGCTAGGGGGCGCTATTACGCATTTTCTGCATGAGTACAGACCCTGTGTCTCAATCAGCTCCCTAGTTCACTAATCAGGGCACTGATCAGGACATACGTCAAAGGGCTGACTCCCTGATCAGTGCCCTGACTAGTGAACTAGGGAGCTGATTGAGACGCACCCAGAATCTCCTGATCAAAACACACACGAGGAAGAGGCAGTAAAACAAGCCATTGTATGCAAGCAGATCCATATGCAAAATAACGTGATCATCAATATTAAACATCATATAAATCAAATCTATCTAATGTTCCTGAATGAGATGTGGACCCAGGATGAGCTACAGGACTGCGAATCATGTTGATGGACTCAATCTCCTCCATCTATTTTTGAGCCTCGCTCTGAATCTGGTCTTTCACAAAAACATGATTTTTCTCAGCTTTTTGTTCAAAATGTTGCTTTTGTTATAAAACTTACCCATATCCAAGTGTTGATAAAGCTAGAATCAGCTTTCTTTTGCTATATGCATGCTCAGAGAGTCATAAAACTAAATATTTTATGGGCTATTATATTTTTGTGAAAATGGTCAAAGCGGTGGCTGTCAACTTTTTTTATTTTTAAACGCTGGCGGGGAAAGAGTTAAGACATTTTTTTTCAAGATTTGTTTATGTTAGTTAATAAAAACTCAACTGTTCATTGTTAGCTGAGGTCCATTGAATAACAGTATAAGACAATATAAGCCTCTGAGCGCACCATGTTCTCCATACAGATGCTAATCTCGCCGTCGCTGTAAAACGCTCCGTAGAAACCCACGATGTAGGGAGAGTTGCACTCATGCAGGACCTGCAGCTCCCTGATGATCTGATGCCTGATGGCCGGCTTGATCTCCAGATGAATCAACTGCAGGAAGATCGACAGACACATTGTTAACGTGATCGTGCATTTTCTTCAAGTCTATGAACAGCATGAAGACATGTCAGAATAGAGCTGGGACAATAAATCTTTTATGACGGATAGATGCGCTTTTATGACAGATAGATGGACTTTTATGACAGATAGATGGACTTTTATGACGGATGGATGCACTTTTATGACGGATGGATGCACTTTTATGACGGATAGATGCACTTTTATGACGGATGGATGCACTTTTATGACGGATAGATGGACTTTTATGACGGATGGATGCACTTTTATGACGGATAGATGCACTTTTATGACGGATGGATGCACTTTTATGACGGATGGATGCACTTTTATGACGGATAGATGCACTTTTATGACGGATAGATGCACTTTTATGACGGATGGATGCACTTTTATGACGGATAGATGCACTTTTATGACGGATAGATGCACTTTTATGACGGATGGATGCACTTTTATGACGGAAGGATGCACTTTTATGACGGATAGATGCACTTTTATGACGGATAGATGCACTTTTATGACGGATAGATGCACTTTTATGACGGATGGATGCACTTTTATGACAGATAGATGCACTTTTATGACGGATGGATGCACTTTTATGACGGATAGATGCACTTTTATGACGGATAGATGCACTTTTATGACGGATGGATGCACTTTTATGACGGATAGATGCACTTTTATGACGGATGGATGCACTTTTATGACGGATAGATGCACTTTTATGACGGATGGATGCACTTTTATGACGGATAGATGCACTTTTATGACGGATAGATGCACTTTTATGACGAATAGATGCGCTTTTATGACGGATGGATGCACTTTTATGACGGATGGATGCACTTTTATGACGGATAGATGCACTTTTATGACGGATGGATGCACTTTTATGACGGATAGATGCACTTTTATGACAGATAGATGCGCTTTTATGACGGATAGATGCGCTTTTATGAAAGATAGATGCACTTTTATGACAGATAGATGGACTTTTATGACAGATAGATGCGCTTTTATGACAGATAGATGCGCTTTTATGACAGATAGATGCGCTTTTATGACAGATAGATGCGCTTTTATGACGGATAGATGCGCTTTTATGACAGATAGATGCGCTTTTATGACAGATAGATGCGCTTTTATGACAGATAGATGCGCTTTTATGACGGATAGATGCGCTTTTATGACAGATAGATGCGCTTTTATGACAGATAGATGCGCTTTTATGACAGATAGATGGACTTTTATGACGGATAGATGCGCTTTTATGACAGATAGATGCGCTTTTATGACAGATAGATGCGCTTTTATGATGGATAGATGCGCTTTTATGACAGATAGATGGTCTTTTATGACGGATAGATGCGCTTTTATGACAGATAGATGCGCTTTTATGATGATAGATGCACTTTTATGACAGATAGATGCACTTTTATGACGGATGGATGCACTTTTATGACGGATAGATGCACTTTTATGACGGATGGATGCACTTTTATGACGGATAGATGCGCTTTTATGACAGATAGATGCGCTTTTATGACAGATGGATGCGCTTTTATGACGGATAGATGCACTTTTATGACGGATGGATGCACTTTTATGACGGATAGATGGACTTTTATGACGGATAGATGCGCTTTTATGACGGATAGATGCGCTTTTATGACGGATAGATGCACTTTTATGACAGATGGATGCACTTTTATGACGGATGGATGCACTTTTATGACGGATAGATGCACTTTTATGACAGATGGATGCACTTTTATGACAGATGGATGCACTTTTATGACAGATAGATGCACTTTTATGACGGATAAATGCGCTTTTATGACAGATAGATGCACTTTTATGACGGATAGATGCGCTTTTATGATGGATAGATGCACTTTTATGACAGATGGATGCACTTTTATGACAGATAGATGCACTTTTATGACGGATAGATGCGCTTTTATGATGGATAGATGCACTTTTATGATAGATGGATGCACTTTTAAGATGGATAGATGCACTTTTATGACAGATGGATGCACTTTTATGACAGATAGATGCACTTTTATGACAGATAGATGCGCTTTTATGACAGATGGATGCACTTTTATGACAGATAGATGTACTTTTATGATAGATGGATGCACTTTTATGATGGATAGATGCACTTTTATGATGGATTGATGCACTTTTATGACGGATGGATGCACTTTTATGATGGATAGATGTACTTTTATGATAGATGGATGCACTTTTATGATGGATAGATGCACTTTTATGATGGATTGATGCACTTTTATGACGGATGGATGCACTTTTATGATAGATGGATGCACTTTTATGATGGATTGATGCACTTTTATGACGGATGGATGCACTTTTATGATGGATAGATGCGCTTTTATGTGAATGAAGACATGTCAGAATAGAGCTGGGAAAAATAAATCGATGCATCGTGACTCGATTCTGAGCTTAGTTTAGGCTAGTTTTTAACCGTACACTCGAATGCTCATGAAAACGAGCGCTCGTTTGGGATTAAATTCCCGCTAAATTCACTGCGGTCACGGATCAAAAAATAAGCATGATTTCAAAATTTAAAAACGTGAAAATATTATACAAAATTAAAACAATATTATAAGCGTAGTCAATATTATAACAAAATTATTATAAGCGTGGAAAGTGCATTTAAAAAAATAACGAGTATGAATCAAAACTTTAAACACATTCAAAATTATATTGCACAAAACATATGTAATGTGTTTTTAAAAGTGATGTTTTCCTTGGTTTTATTACTCTCTAACAGTTTCTGCTCATATTCCAGGGCAAACAGTAGAGGTCACTGTGCCGTACAGCACAGACGTACTGAGTTTGGCAGATCAGCCTTCTCTATCAGAGCCTCTAAGTATTGGAATCAGTCCCAAATGAGATTAGAGACATCAGTTCATTTACTTGTTTTAAATATAAAATAAAATGATGGCTAAAATCGATACAATCATGTACTAGACCGTAAGGTGAAGCCGTTTTTCGTATTATCCCGTTCCCATATATGGGGCACTAAATTATTTTCATTCTAAAAAAAATATCTATTGGCTTTGAGCAAGAAAATAAAAGTTCTCCATATGTAATCCTGCAGTTTATTTTTTTATCAGTGTTTAAAATCGGCAATAGTTCCTTCCTCGCGTAATCATATTTTGCTCATGAGTGATGAGGCTTCGCGGAACAATCGTCACGTGCTTACCGCTAGACCAATAAGGTGGCTGCTTTTTGGAACGACGTTTAAACAGAAGTCCAGAATGTCGTCAATATCGAGCAGCGAAGAAGACGAAATTACGGCCAAACCTCCTTCAAAAGTCCGTAAAAAGGATTATAAACAATGCTATATGCATCTCACGTCCATAAAGAAAGAAGACACAACGGATTTTACACACACACGTTGGGATACATTCAGAAACAGCGTCAAACGGTGGCTTGGCTTGCAGGGTGAGAATCAGAGAATTGCAGAAACATACAAACATTGCCTAGAAATCGAGTTTGATAATGTTCCGGAAGACGCTGGGTTTCACTCCACTTGCTACAGGCGTTTCATTGACAAAAAGCGTTTGGATGCGGCTGAGAAACGGGTCACGCAGCGTCCTGAAGCTCAAGATCAAGGCCAGTCTGTGTCATCGGGTAGTAGTACCTCAATTGAATGTCCGTCAAAAAAGACACTACGGTCCAGGACGGGCCTGCCAGCAGCTTGTGCAGGTCCCGTACTTCCTGCCTTGTGCATAATTTGTAAGAAAACGGACAAGTACATTACTGTTGCAGGCAAACGCCAGAAGGACCGTCTTTCACAGGCAGAAACGTTGTCAGCAGGTAAGACACTCTCTCTCTCACTCTCACTCACACACACAAAGTTTTGTCATATGCTGGGTATTAACGTTACATTATTTATTTAATATTTATTGTACAGTCAGATGTTAATAGTGTTCAAATGTTAATACAGTTTTTATTTACAAATGTATATATAAAAATGAGAGTATAATATTAATTACAGGCCAATTGTTGAAAGCTGCTGAGATGAAAGAAGACACTAGCATTCTTGTGCATATTCGAGACAAAGACTGTGTGTCTCTGGAGGTGCGATACCACAAGTCCTGTTACAGACAGTACACCAGGTTCTTGACAAAGTCTACTGCAACAGTTACTGGGACCTCAGAAGAACAGTGAGTTGTTACATTGCATTATCAGATAATAATTAATTATTCCCTTACTCTCATTATTGCACATTTCAAAAGTAAAGCATTGACCCCCCCCCCCCCCCCCCCCCACACACACACACACACAAACATTGCAGTGTTAATTTTGATAGCAAATTTTGATTTAGTTTTAGTCAAGTTTGTTTATTTTAGTTTTAGTTACCTGTTATAACCTCAATACTTTATTGAATAATGTTCTTAGTCTTTCCTCCTTACTATGAATTAAATGGGAATGAAATTAAATGGTGTTTGTGTAACCAAAGTCATCTATCCTCCTGGGACCCAGTAATAAACTTGTGTCCACTGTAGTGGACATTATATTTTAGTCCACAGGATGTCCTGTAAAGAGCACATTCGGGGCTTTGCACAGATACCAAATGTTTGGAGGTTTCACCAGGACAACAACAACATCTTGGTCTTTAAAAATGGCTGACATTAATTTTTAGCACTCTTATAAAAAAATATGATAGTATTTTGTAATTATAATTTAAATCTGATGAATTTTCAAATTGTTTGTTATAAATCAACATCTCAGGAAAATGTAATGGGGTTTCTAATCAAAATATGACTTTTTCTTACAAAGCAGGGCATTGATTTCATAAATGTCCACTGTAGAGACACCAGGACTTAAATCATGTTTATCAGGCATGTTGGAGACACAACAAATGAGTAGCCAAGAAATTATATATCAATATTCCTATGAAATATTACATATATTATGAAAATGTAATGACATGGATAAATAGAAAATTCAAAAAACTGTTTTTTTTCCTAGTTCCCCGGAGGCTATATATATATATATACACATGACGTAATTATAAACAAGCTCAAAGTACACATTGACTCTTATTTGACTCTTATTTTGAAATGCCTTACTAATGCAGTTTCAGCTGCTCTTTCAAGTTCAGATGAGGGAGATAAAATATATGCATTGTTACAACCGTCTAAACTATATTACAATGTAAACTTTGTAAAATAAACATTGTCATTATTCATCTGCATTAGTTTATAAACAATTACATGGCATAAATGTGTAGCCTAGTCCTAACAGACTCTCGTACATTTAGTTTGAGTCTGTCAATTGATGAGCATTAACTTCCTCTGGATCTGAAGAATAAATTTAAAAAAAATCTTCACAATTCGCTTGGTCAATTGTTTTGGATTTTCTACTATTTACACTATTTTAAATAGAATTCATGGTGAAATGGTTATGGCATATGCCACACAAAATAATATATATTTTCCATTTTTAATGTTTTCTTTTCAGAAATGATCCAACCTTCGAAGCCAGCTACAAGATCTTCTGTGAGAGGATCATCCGCCATAGAATAATTGTAAACCAAGAGGTGCTGACAATGACGCAGCTAAGAAGGATCTTTTTAAATCTTGTGAAAAACCATGAAGATCTTGATGCTTCACACTACAGGTAATTTAATTACCATGAGTTTCTTTGGCAGCTTTTATGCAATATATATATATATATATTTATTAGGGGTGTAAGAAAATAGCGATACACCTGAGTATCGCAATATTTTTTTGTGGTGATAATGTATTTCAAAAACGCAAAATCGATATACAAAAAAATATACATAATCATACAGATTCATGAAAGTTGGATCATTTTGTCTGTTTATATCCCGACCGCTAGATCACAGTGTTCTTATCTCTGAACTTAAACAGTGACATGAAGTATTAGCATAATGGCACGTCACTAATGTTAACGTTAATATAGTTTGCTGCTAGTAATGGGGGATGAATTTTAACTTATTTGTTTTCAGTGTTAATATATCTTTATGTTGTGATAATTCTTCACTGTATCTTTGTTTCAGGCAGGATAAATTGAAGAGGAGGTTGACCCGTGATTTCCCCCAGCTGGTGTTTCACTCCCCCAGCAAGCGCAACATCAGTGAGCTGGTTTTTGTTGAGACACTGTCTGCAGATAAGCTAATAGATAGGCTACCTCATCCATCAGGTACAGAAACAACAGAGTCAACTGAGGAAACTAGTAGCCAAAGTGATGATGAAAACACAACAGCCGGTCCGCAAAGACCAATTTCAATGGCCTCTGTCAATGCTACAGAGGACACAAGGACACTTTATAGTGCAGCATTAATATTAAAGATGCTTTTATGTGACTCTCCCAGTATGACATGCCCGTGGCCACCCACGTCAGATGATTTAAATGTGAGTGAAGCAAAATCTGTTGTGCCACTTGAACTGTACAATCTGATTTCCTGGATTATTGGTGCAACTGAGGAGCCAACATTGGCCCATTATGTTGATATTCCAGATGATTTGAACCTTAAAGTACTATCTATTTGTCAAGACATTGTGTATCTTGCATCTAAGGGACGGAGGCAGACCCCTAAATCATTGTGTCTTGGTCTAACTGTTCGCCATTTAACAGGTTCATCACAAATTGTATCACTTCTAAATAGACTAGGGCATTGTGCTTCATGGGACACAGTTGTTAGTCTAGACACTAGCCTTGCCCAACTACAACTAGTAGAGGGCAGTGACAAAATACCAAAGGGTTTCTCAAAGAAGGTTCCTACAATACTTGTGTGGGACAATATTGACTTTGGGGAGGAGACACTGTCAGGTCGTGGAACTACCCACCACACAAATGGGATTATGCTGCAAAGTTCTGTAGTTGAAACTGAGTCAACAACAAACAGGCAACCACTACAGAAGGGAGTTTCCTCATTCAAAGCACCCCCTAGCATCCCTATAGAACAGTACCATCAGTCTAAAAGACAAGGACCACAGAACTTGTTTCATCATGAAAAGGTTCCATTAGAGAGAGAGACATACAAATTGAACACCGCATCTGCCGCACAAACTGAACTGGCATACGTTTTTATAAAGTCCATAGATGCTGAAAGATGCACTATCCCAAGCTGGACAGGTTTCCATACATTGCTTCAAGGTGATGGCACTCTGCAAAAGTCAGCACTATATTATCTTCCAGTCATTGAGGCTTCACCGACAGAGATGTCAACAGTCAACACAATTCTGAAGCGAAGTGTCCAAATTGCAGATCAGCTAGAACTGGACCATATAGTCTTAGTTTTTGACCAAGCTATATATGCCAAAGCTCAGCAAATCCGCTGGAAAGATGATGATTTTACTCAGCGTGTAGTGATTCGACTAGGTGAATTTCACACATGCATGTCCTACCTGGGCATTCTAGGAAAAAGGTTTGGAGATGCAGGACTTCAAGACATACTCATTGAGTCCGAAGTTGTTGCCCCAGGATCCATCAATGGAGTGCTCAGTGGTCATCACTACAACCGCAGCATGAGGGCACACAAACTTCTCTATGAGAGTCTGCAACGTATTAGACTTCTCACCTTCTTAGACTCTTTGACACCAGAGGAGAGAGATGAGTGTATGGATGTAATCAGTGAGCTCAAATGTGCATTCCAGGACAGAACAATGGATGTTTTGTGTACAAATGAGAAATTTGCCAAAATGTGTTCAAAATATGAAGACTTTGTGAAAAGAAGAAGTGCAGAAAACCCAACGTTTGCCTTCTGGAGTTCATACATTGACATGGTACAGATACTCCTCCTTTTTGTGAGAGCAACACGAGAATCAGACTGGCAGCTTCACCTGTCAACAGTGCGCTTGATGATGGGATGGTTTTTTGCATATGACCGTGTCAATTATGCTAGATATTTACCTTCATACTGGCTGGAAATGGTCAATTTGCCCCTCACACATCCTTCTTGCCACAGTGAGCTCTGTGTTAAAGGCCAGTGGACTGTCCAACGCCAAAGTGTCCATGGATTTGCCTCGATTGCTTGTGACCAGGCCATTGAGCAAACATGCAACAGAGATTCCAAGACAAAGGGTGGTTGGACAGGGATTACACAGAATCGAGCTGCAGTATATCGCTGGATATTGTCGCAACATGAAAGAGCAGCCATAGCAAGACAATGTGAGGCAATGGCAGGTAAATCTCCCGATATAAGGAAACGAAAAGACCTTGACAGTACACGAATTCATGCTGATGAAAAAGATGTGACCAGAATAATTTCCACCCTAGATTCCATGCTGAATCCTTTTGACACACACCAAGATGGCATTGTGTGTCTTAGCTCTGGGACAGTCGCAGCTGAAGAAATCATGAGAGATTTGCTTGCAGCTTCGGAAAAGGGGGAAAACGCTGTCAAAGAGTTTATGGACCATAGACTGTTATCACCATCAGTTGACATATTTGCTCCCATCAAAACACAAAAACTAAAGACCTTTAGTGATCAAGCAAAGACAAAGAAGAAATCCGCAGCAGGCAAGGAAGTGATTCTGCGTGCCGACAAGAAGCTATTTTCCAGACTACTCGTCATAGGTCAAAGTAGAAAGATAGACCTACGGGAAATTCTGTCCTACTCCTTGGGAACTGTGTCGTATCCTTTAGCCAGTGCTGATGGCTCACTTGCTAAAACAAACAAATCAGCTCTAATGGATTTATTGGAAACCAAAGGTGGAGACTGTTTAGTTGACAAGGTTCCGGCAGATGGAGCCATTCTCTTCGATGGCATGGCAGTCATTCAAGCCATTCGATCCATACCAAGTACCTTCGGAGAGCTCGCCGACACCATACTGCTGTACATAGTCAAGCTTGCTCTGAAGCACAACTGTACACGGATAGACTTTGTGATTGACCAGTATCCGGAAATGAGTATTAAGAATCTAGAACGGTCACATAGAGCTGCTGGTGGTACACAACTGGTGAAAATTTATGGAGTGGATCAGAAGACACCAACACAATGGAAGAAGTTTCTATCAAATGGAACAAACAAAGAGGCACTGGCAGAATTCCTCTATGTTGCGTGGAAAGATGCTGATTTCACCACTGTGGGCAAGGACTTCAGCTTGTACATAGCACATGGAGACCTGTGTCACTGCGTGACTGTAAAGGAGGGTTTACAAACTCTCAGTGCTGTTGAAGATCTGACGTGTGATCATGAGGAATGTGACACTAGAGTGTTTTTACATGTACAACATGCTGCACAGGAACATCGGACCGTAGTCATCAAGAGCCCTGATACTGATGTGGCAGTGATTGCTTTAAGTCTGCAGCCAGACTTACCATGTAGGGTGTATTTTTTCACGGGGGTTGGCAACAAAACCAGGATCATTGATTTAGCTAAGGTGTCATATGCTCTTGGCACCAGTGTGTGTTTGGCACTTATTGGGATCCATACCTTCTCAGGCTGTGACTCTACTAGCGCCTTTTATGGCAAAGGCAAAAGAAAGGCATTTTCTGTTGCTTGCGAGAAAGAGGAATACCTGGCTGCATTTACAAATTTGGGAAGCAGTTTTAACCTGGACCAGTCTACATTTGAACTACTTTGCAAATATGTGTGCCACCTGTATGGCCAGTCATCTGCTGAAAATCTGAACGATGCAAGATACAAAGCATTCTGCATGGCATCGTCAGCTTTGCCAGAACTATCCATGCCCCCAACAAGTGACGCCCTGTACCAACACTGCAAAAGGGCAAACTACCAAGCAGCCATAATGAGACAGTCTCTGAGAAGTGTAATGTGTGCCCCTTCACCCGTTGGCAATGGATGGCACCTTGAGGATGGGGAGTTAACAGTGACCTGGATGACTAGAAATCCTGCCCCTGAAAGTATGTTGCAGGTAGTCCACTGCAGTTGCAAGCACGGCAAATGTGAGACCGGAAGATGTTCCTGTATGTCTGCAAGACTGTCTTGTACCGATTTATGTCGGTGCCAAAATTGTGCAAATGTTTCCCAGGAAACAGAGGAAAGCGCTACATGGGGTGATGGCTTTGATGATAGTGATAGGGATGATACTGATGAATAAAGACGTGCTGTCAAATTTTAGGCTGATTTTGAGCTGTAATTAATCTATTGTGGATTTTTTTTTTTAATTAAGGGGGCAGGGAAGCATTTTGAGTCATTTAGCAAACCTGGGGCAAAGTGTACTTCTTTTTTTATCTTCTAACTTTCTATCTATCTTCTATCTTTCTGTGAATACACAGTGCCTACTGAAAATTTTTATGTATAAAACTTCACAGTGTTGCTACATTTACAATGTTTATGTTTAATTTTTCTTAGTGCCAATCTGTTAAATTTAAGAGTATTTTCTACAAATTTGCCATATGTCATGGTCTACATTCACACTTGAGTATAGTAATGCACTAATGTCTGTCTCAAATGTTAAGGTACATATATAAATCTCAGTTTGATAGATATTTTGTGTTGCTAAAATGAATAAAATAAAGTTACAAGCAAAACCAGCAGTATAAGAATTTCGTTTTTTTTTCAATTCACAATTATATACATTTATGGATTGTGACCGAAAACTGCAGGATATTTTGTGGAGAACTTTTAACATAAGGTCTAAAAGGGTGTTGTCTATGCAAAAATGCATTTAAAAAGTAGTGCCCAGGTGTGGGAACAAAAATCACCTTTTAGAGACTTTTTCCTAGTTCACCTTATGGCCTATACCCATTAGTCATAAATTCAAAACACTCATCCTAACATTGTATTGTTGTGTCTATTAATATTGCATTTTATTTTGTTCTGTTGTTTTGTTTTATTGGGCTTTTAAGAATGTGAAATTTTGTTGTCTGAAAGGCTATTTTTGTGATGACGTTCTATGGTCTATTTAAATGTGATTGTTAATCGTATGTTACCTCGTCCTGCCCAGGGACTACAGATGAAATTTAGCTTGTAGCTAATTCTCGTATGGCTGAGTGCCATACACTGTCCCTGTTAAATAAACTAATAAATAAATAAATAAATAATTGTATTATTTTTTATGCTTGTGCAATTTTTTCTTTGCTCTTCTGTGCTTGTTTTTCCAAATTGTTGTAGTTCATCCATCATCATAAAAGTGCATCCAAAAATATCCATATTTAAAACTTTTTAAACTAAAATAACTAGCTTAAGAATTATAAGCTTTTGTCGGTCATAGAGCTTATTTTAAAGAATAATTAAAATGCCAATAGAAAAACCCTACTGGACTTTGGTTGAGGGAAAGGGTGATGATGCAAACTGATAAACCCAGCTCTAAACACTTATAATGGAAGTCTAGCAGGAGCTGAAATCTGATACTTAAATGCATATTTCAAGCACTTACATGAAGTGCTATATACATTTAAGTAGTTCTTCGAAATTAAGACATCTATCCGGTTCATTCTGACAAACGAGTCTAATCGCTTCTGTGACAAACCACACGCTGGCAACTCACCTTCCGGGCCATGACGAGACCCGAGGGTTTGTGGCACACTTTATTGACCACGCCTCCATTCCCAGCTCCCAGTTCACAGATGTGCTGGAAATCATCATCTTTCAGCTCGCCCAGATTGGCCTTCTGCGTGAGGAAAGCTTCCAGACGCTTCTTCTGCTGCTCGTCTAAATCCAGCTCTTCCAGCTTCTTCTGCAGGGCCTCCAGATTCGCTCTGAGGGTTAAAGGGATAGTTCACCCAACAATGAAAATTAGCCCACAATTTACTCAACATCAGATCATCAAATATGTCCTGAGTCTTCCAAGCTTTATAATGGCAGTGAATGAATGCACTTTTATGACAGATGGATGCACTTTTATGATGGATGGATGCACTTTTATGATGGATAGATGCACTTTTATGATGGATAGATGCACTTTTATGATGGATTGATGCAGTTTTATAATGGATGGATGCACTTTTATGATGGATAGATGCACTTTTATGATGGATGGATGCACTTTTATGATGGATAGATGCACTTTTATGATGGATTGATGCAGTTTTATAATGGATGGATGCACTTTTATAATGGATGGATGCACTTTTATGATGGATAGATGCACTTTTATGATGGATAGATGCACTTTTATAATGGATGGATGCACTTTTATGATGGATAGATGCACTTTTATGATGGATAGATGCACTTTTATAATGGATGGATGCACTTTTATGATGGATAGATGCACTTTTATAATGGATGGATGCACTTTTATGATGGATAGATGCACTTTTATGATGGATAGATGCACTTTTATAATGGATGGATGCACTTTTATGATGGATAGATGCACTTTTATGATGGATAGATGCACTTTTATGATGGATAGATGCACTTTTATGATGGATAGATGCACTTTTATGATGGATTGATGCAATTTTATAATGGATGGATGCAGTTTTATAATGGATAGATGCACTTTTATGATGGATAGATGCACTTTTATGATGGATAGATGCACTTTTATGATGGATAGATGCACTTTTATGATGGATAGATGCACTTTTATGATGGATTGATGCAATTTTATAATGGATGGATGCAGTTTTATAATGGATAGATGCACTTTTATGATGGATAGATGCACTTTTATGATGGATAGATGCACTTTTATGATGGATAGATGCACTTTTATGATGGATTGATGCAATTTTATAATGGATGGATGCAGTTTTATAATGGATGGATGCACTTTTATGGAATTCAAAGCAGAAACAGTCATTATCAAGCTTGGAAGAGCCAGGATATTTTTTTAAAGAGTAACACAGTTTCTGCCAGTCTAGTGTTAATCTTGAGTGTCTATAGAGTAGTGCTGATCCTTCATATCTCACAAGACTCTTTAGTTTCACCAATTTATAAAAGATAAATACACTGAACCGATTCTGTCCCAAAATAGCCGAGCTCGTGGAGGCATGCAGTGGGCGGAGCTAAAGAGACACACACATGCACACTATTTGTTGGCGTTGTTCACATTATATGCACTTGCGTGCCGATTGCCAACAAAACACACACATTTAATGCAGTTTCACTCTACGCCTGCAGTTTCCGCTCATGACCGGGAAGACACACACACACACTTGCAGAACGCCGGAAACACAAACTGCATCCCCTGTTCCCTTAACACTGGGTTATTTGGGAAGCTGAACAAGGTGATCTTTCCCTCACACACACACACACACTTCTTTAGTGACATTGTTGATCTTGAGTGTAAAACCACAACGCCAGCGGCGATGAGGCTCCCGTGTGATGCTCTGGTGTGTGTGTGTGTGTGTGCGCGCATATCTAGGAAAAGTGCCCTTTATGATATCACACAGGGACATACTTGAAAAAAAACTTAACGAAATGTATTTATCCTGAAGGAGTCTATTTGGCAAGAAATACTCTGTCATACGTCCAACTAATTTTTTAAAGTTTTGTCCTTGTTTATCATGAGTATCAACTATTTAACAGTGTAAATAAGCCAGAATGCATGAAACAGCATTAGACCTGCTCTGTAATATAACTCTGATTGTGTTCGTGTGAAAGAATACACACCTAGGATGGCTAGAGGGAGAGTAAATCATGGGATAATTTTCACTATTTGGGTGAACTATCCCTTTCAAGGAAAACAAGTCATTTAGCACATTCACTCTGACTACACACACACACACACACAGCTGTGTAACTTACTCTGTCGCAGCATCTATGGGTGTAGAGGTTGTCTGTCCTTCTCCGACTGCTGTTATAACTATTGGACCTGGTCTCTTTTTGGGAGCCATGGCTGATGTGTGAAGACACCCTTAATCTCTAGGACAGCAAAAGTCGAGCTCACACTGAGCTTTACTCAAAAAAGTCTCTAATTTACAGCTTGTCATCGAGATGATCACCTCCTCAACTGGTTTCCTACCCAGATCTGATCGTTATAATAAAGGGTAAAAAAAATCTAATATACACCCCAGACATTCACTTCAAGCGAAAATGACACTAATATGTTATATATTATTCAGATATAAACTGTAAAATCAAAGTATGTCAACATCAGCTACACGTATGACATCCTTTAAAACTGAACTAAAGCCCATTAACTTTATAAAACGAGTATAAATGAACTAGAAGTAATAAATAAACACGTTGTTTTGATTCCTCAGCCCGCGCGAGAGGATGCTGTTAGCTTGCTAGCATCCGTTTGAGTGTTTGGTGAGGTTTAAAGCGTCTGTCAGCGCTCACTGTCTCGCTCATATAACGGGAAAAGGAGTTCCCTAGCTCCGTGGCGAGCGAAGCCGGTCCCGGTTAACGGAATTTCCCGGAATAGGAGGCTGAGGATCCGGAGGGTGAGGAGAGTTTTGGCCCAGCTGCTCTCGGCAGCTTCCCGGAAACTTCAGTGTGCAGATCCCGCGCGGCAACTATCGCGAGACTTGCTAAAACTAAGAGCGTTTGTTTATATTTCGTTTTTTATTATGCAGTTTTTGTATTTTTTTTTTGTGTGCCAACAATCTACCGCATTATTCTTGTTTCATTAAAATATAAAAGTATATAATATTTTTCTGTCGTAAATGTGCACGCGAGTTGGAATCGAAATGAATTTAATCCAATTATATTTTAACATTCCTATTATCGTCTTATTTTATTGGTTAACGCTAGCCTACTTATTTACTCCATTTGCATTAGTGTCATTTTATTTAACTTATTTTGCTCTATCAAACAATATCAATGCGCAGTTTGTCATTAAACTGAAGCTCACAGATTTTAAATGACTTAACTATTAAACGAGAGAAAATGTAAATGTTTATCTTTATATTTTTTCAATTTGTCCATTTTTTTGTTAATATTTCTTATTTAATGAATTTATTGGCATGTTACTCATTTATTTTGCAAATGCTTTGTTAATTCAATAATATATAATTTTCATACCAAAAATATACAATATAAAATGTGAGGTCACAATGATTATTACGAGGGCTTTAAATGAGACTCATCACCTAAATACACTTTATTGCCAGATTTACAACAGAGAAAAACACACAAACACAATTAAATGACAAAAGGTTCACGTCAGTCATTTAGCCTTATATACTAAAAACATTTGGCAAAGTAATTCATAAATAATATCAATTATAAAAAACTAAAAACAGAAAAAAAACCTTCAAACAAAAATCACTGTCACTCAGTTAATAGTTATGGACCCGTTTTTTCCGACTTTTGGGTCCAGAAGTTTTAACTATGCCAGACTTTCTAAAATGTACAGATTTGTCTTCTAAATGTGTGGAAACGGACTCCTCTTTCTGGAACTCTTCATCGTCGGAGGAACACTGAGTCAGATCCACGACCACGCTCTCCACCCGCTGAGAATATCCTTCTGTCACGGCAAAAATCACACATCAGACCCTTCCTCTCGAAAGAAAGATGACCAGATGACAGATAGATTACAGACAGACAGACAGACAGACAGATTACAGACAGACAGATTACAGACAGACAGACAGATTACAGACAGATAGATTACAGACAGACAGACAGACAGACAGATTACAGACAGACAGACAGATTACAGACAGACAGACAGACAGACAGATTACAGACAGACAGACAGATTACAGACAGACAGACAGATTACAGACGGACAGACAGACAGACAAATAGACAGATTACAGACAGAAAAAAGTCAGACAGTCAGACAAACAGACAGACAGACAGAAAACAGTCAGACAAACAGACAGACAGAAAAACAGTCAGACAAACAGACAGACAGAAAAACAGTCAGACAGACAGACAGACAGACAGACAGAAAAACAGTCAGACAGACAGACAGACAGAAAAACAGTCAGACAGACAGACAAACAGACAGAAAAAACAGTCAGACAGACAGACAGAAAAACAGTCAGACAGACAGACAAAAAAACAGTCAGACAGACAGACAGACAGAGAAAAACAGTCAGACAGACAGATAGACAGAAAAACAGTCAGACAGTCAGACAGAAAAGCAATCAGAGACAGTCAGACAGACAGACAGACAGAAAAGCAATCAGAGAGACAGACAGACAAAAAAACAGTCAGACAGACAAAAAAAACAGTCAGACAGACAGACAGATAGACAGAAAAACAGTCAGACAGACAGACAGACAGACAGAAAAAAAGTCAGACAGACAGACAAACAGAAAAGCAATCAGACAGACAGACAGAAAAACAGTCAGACAGACAGAAAAACAGTCAGACAGACAGACAAAAAAACAGTCAGACAGACAGACAGACAGAGAAAAACAGTCAGACAGACAGACAGACAGACAGAAAAACAGTCAGACAGACAGACAGAAAAACAGCCAGACAGACAGAGAAAAACAGTCAGACAGACAGAAAAACATTCAGACAGACCAGACAGACAGAAAAACAGTCAGACAGACCAGACAGACAGACAGACAGAAAAACAGTCAGACAGACAGACAGACAGAAAAACAGTCAGACAGACAGACAGAAAAACAGTCAGACAGAAAAACAGTCAGACAGACAGACAGACAGTCAGACAGACAGACATTTCTGGGTGAACTGTCCCTTTAAGCCTAGCTCTAGATTTAAATGCACGTGTCTGTCTTAGCTGAATATCCCGTGATCTGATGAATCTTAAATATGTCACTGCCATGGTTTTGTCTTAAGATGCACACCAGTAATGTGTTTTTTTTTTCTAAAGCACATTTTAAAAAGCTACTAAACTGTCCTAATTAAACTACAGCCTAATCCTGGCTTTCTTTTCTATTAGTAGATCAGACTGTTGTCTCTCTCAAGCAGTGGCGTAACTGTTTTAAAAAGTGGGCGGGACATAAATTGCGTATCATATGCACGCGGAAAACTGCGTACCATATGCTCGCCAAACCTCATTTTGACGTATAAGAGGCGCTCATACATCAAAGTGAGCTTTGGCGTGCATATGGTGCGCAGTTTTTCCTCGTGCATATGATATGCACTATATGGTATTAAGGGGGGTTGCATTGCTGATACAATCAGATGTTAAATATGTACAATAACAATTGCAGAAAATCTTGTATTAAGATGTCCGGAAATCAATTAAATAGTTCATTTATTGATATAGATCTCGTTTAATTATTGCATCTAAACACAATATAGCGTTGTGCCAAGATTTTTCACGTGAATAAAGGCGTATAGATTTGCACACTTTGCTTATAATCCCTGGTCTAGTCTGTTAAACGTGTCAGAAGTTCTCGTTTCTAATCTGCCCTCGTGGTCTATTTTTTCTCTCATCAAAACCGAATATCATCAGTACATCAAGAGCAGGGACAGTTTTGTGCATTTTGTTTCGTGATCTGACCGGAGCAAATAGAAAGTCTCTGCAACGGCGTTAAGCGTTAGATTAAAGCGCTCGTCTCTGTGAAGACTGAGCCGCGAGAGAAATCTGCAGCACTGATAACAGCGGCAACGAGCGCCTGATCGCCTCTTATTTAAAGGGGGGGTGAAATGCTGTTTCATGCATACTGATCTTTTTACACTGTTAAAGACTTGGAATCCCATACTAAACATAGACAAAGTTTCAAAAGTTAAGGTGGACGTTTGATGGGAGTATTTCTTTGTCAAAAATACTACTTCCGGTTAGTCATAAGTTTCGGCAAGTTTTTTTGCGATCATGCGTCCCCCTTGACGTTAATGGGGGCGGAATTTCCTTGTATGGGCCTTACGGACAATTCTACCGGAAGCGTGTGAGAGAGAGAGAGGGAGAGAGAGAGAGGGAGAGAGCGAAAGCAACAGCCTACGCCCATCAAAGCGCTCGTAGGCTGCGCTGCACAGGTGATGTGCACAATTAACAATGTCACCAAAAAAGTGCGTTTTTGGTTGCCAGACCAAGACAGTCCTGCACAGATTCCCCAAAAACCCCGCGTTAAGGCAACAGTGGATGGAATTTGCTTTTCCGGATCAGTAACTGCGTTGCGCGAATGTTTATGTCTGTTCGCTGCATTTCGGTGCCGACTGTTTCATAAACAAGGCCCAGCTCGACACAGGATTTTCCGATCGCCTAATGCTGAAGGATGGAGCAGTCCCAACGATAAAGGTCCCAACGTTAGAACCGCAGGCGGTGAGTTAGACTGCTTCAAATGTCTGTGTTTTTGCCTATGCCCATCAAGTAGCCCAAACATGATCACGTATAGTTAATTGATCAATGGAGCATGCGATGTGTAGTGCGTGTACATTTGTTTAGCTGGCCACTATATGTGTAACTTTATGTTTGTGTATTGTAAAAGCACTCCAAACAACAATACACAAAGAGTGGGGAAATATGTTGAACTAAATAAGCGCGCTTCTTCATTCAAATGCGCTACTATTCCGTGTCTTTCTATGTAAACACTAACTTAGCCTGCCGTGCAAAACCAGTCCGCTTACTAACGTTACAATTGTCTACACAAACCACGCGTAAACACACACGCACACGTGCACAACTGCACTTCCCACATGTACACCTTCAAAGACAAAAATACGACGATATAATTCAAGTATAAATATGTAAATAACACAAGCCGCTAAGCATATTATATAGTTAGTGTATAACTTGTAGCACATAGAGACGTCCTGCTCTAGTCGTTTTTGCTGCTGCTCCTGTTCAACTTCAGCCTCTGGGTCTGATTCCGGATCATAGATGTATGGCTGTATCTGATTAAAAGCCATATTTTTATTTTTAATAAAGTTTTTTTCCCGCTGTTAGGGATGACACAGCTTTACGACGCACTCGACTCAACACAATAGCAGCGCGCTGCTGCACACGTCATTATTTAGCTCCGCTCACACGATACGCCCCCACCCGCTCGGCTTTTTTCGGAAAGACTCGGAACAGCGCATCTTTCTTATATAATTATTAAAAAAATAAAGACTTTTCGGAGATATGCAGGATGCAATGCTACTCTATAGGTACTCAAGATTGACATGACACTGACTGAAACTGAGTGTTTCACCCCCCCTTTAACAAACCAATGAAATTATGCTCTTCTAGTGAACCAGAGATGTTTTGTTTGTATTAGTTTGGTTCATCCGTTAAGCAAGATGCTTTAAAAAAGTGGTGGGGACATGTCCCACCCGTCCCACCCGCAAATTACGCCTATGCTCTCAAGCCCAAATATTGAATCTAGATGATCTCACTGTGCAGAAGAGACTCTTTGTTTCTGTCGTCTCTCTCGTGTCTCACGGCTCTCCAGCTGCTGTCAGACAGAAACTCGATCTCCTCCACGTCCTCACCACAGCGCTCAAGAACTTCACACAGCAAACTACAGAAGAAAGCAGAACGCTGAATACTGTAATGTTAGGACAAAATATGCAAACAAATCAGTAACGGAGCAGGTAAAGGGCGATCCTCACCTGTCGATGCGCAGCTCATCACAGGGGGCGAATCTGTGGCACACGGGACAGGACCAGCGCGGCTTCCTCTCGTTCATCTGGAGATACGAGGAGGCGTCGAAACACTGCAGGTGAGCGCAGCCGGCGGCCCGACAGGGGACACACACACGCAGCTTCGCTAGCTGAGAAACACACTCACGGTTATCACAGTCGGAGCTGAATAAAGAGCTGCAGAAATAAAGGTGTCCATGATATCTACTCACGGGACACATCAGTGACACTTGTAGTCCTGTAGTAGAGACCTCACTTTCTGGATCAGAGCGCAATTTCTCAGAAACTATCAAAAGAGAAATTAATTCAGTAATTATGATAAGTGTACATGCACATGCACATGCACATGCACACACACACACACACACACACACACACACTCTCTCTCTCTCTCTCACACAGACTCACAGATACTCATACACACACACACACACACACACACACAGTCTCTCTCTGTCTCTCACTCACTCACACACACACACACACACACACACACACACACACACACACACACACACACACACACACACACACACACACACACACACACACACACTAGCCTGTTGGCGGCACGAGTAGATTATTGTTGCAGACTGAAGAACTCGCCCTGTTTAAAGTGAAAGTTGGCTCAGACTGAGTTAGGATCAAGCGGCTCCCCCCCGATCTCTCTTGAAGCCGATACTGAAGTAATGTAAACTGCAGTTCCTCCACTGGCCACTAGAGCGGCTCCAGAAGGAGCAGAATCTCATCGAGTCTCATGTTAAAATGAAAACACATGTTTACAGTCTGGGACAAATTGTGGTTTTGGTCTATACGGCTAATTTTGCCCTTCATGACGAATTTTTCTTAAAACTCATTCATTTACGTTATATAAAGCCTTACAGTTCTGCATAATTAAGGGCGTGGTTACTTTGAGTGACAGGTGGACAGCCATTTATCCGCCGTCTATAGTCATTGCGTCCCCTAAGCTCCGCCCACATCCCGCCTTTTTGCCCATTTTCTGTAATCCGGGAGTGACACGCGATGACTCACTCACAAGATGGCGGCGCCCAGCTCGCCCCTACTTTAAGCTTCAGAACGGCTTAACCGAATCCTATGGGTGACGTCACGGACACTACATCCATATGTTTTTACAGTCTATGGTTAGGATGGAGTCGCTCACCTCGGCGTCTGCAGAGCTCCAGCGGCTCCACCGCGGCCCTGAGGAGCTGATCCAGCAGCTCCTGACACGACACCACCCTCACCAGATACACCGCCACAGCATAGCTCTACACACACACACACACGTCTGGTTCAATATCTTTGTGGGGACTCTCCATAGACGTAATGGTTTTTATACCGTACAAACTGTATTTTATATCCCGCTACACAGCCCCTAAACCTACCCGTCACAGGAAACATTCAGCATTTTTACTTTCTCAAAAAAACTCCTCCTGTATGATTTATAAGCCTTTTGAAAAGTGGGGACCGCTGGCTGGTTCCAAAAATGTAGGTGATCTCAGGTTTTACTATCCTTATGGGGACATTTGGTCCCCACAATGTAATATAAACAAGGGCACACACACACACACACACACACACACACACGGCTCATTATTAGTGCTAGCACTTATTTCAGGGAAACGCACAGATTAAGTAGTTCCAATAAGTTTCTCAAACACTCCTCATCAGTCAAATGGATAGACCCGCCTCCTCATGAATATTATAATGTGGGATTAATTCTGTAAGACAGACGTACCTTGCCGAAGTTTCCCCACACCACTGAGAATCGGTTTGTGAATGTGATATACAACTCTGGTGTGATGTCGATCGGAAGGCACGGGCGAGACGGCTCCGTCCCCATTTTATTGGATGAATAGGAACACTGCGAACAAAACACATACAAATTAGACAATTAAACTACACTAGGATGCCACAATTCTCAATATAATATTGAACCGCTCGGAACGGCTTTCACGGTTCAATACGTGCTGGTGAATTGCGTTTGTTTGGGTTTTGCATTTAATTAATTATTAATTAATTTTTCTCTCCGTTTGAAATATTTCTTTTAGTTTATTTCAGCTGTGTTTGAGTGTGCCTGAGTTCATTATTTGCATGCATTTTAAATTCTTGCCGGTTAAACATTTCATTGGCGTTCTTATGCACTGTTTTACATGCGCTGAGCTCGCACACACTAAAAGCCTCAAACACACGCGATAAGTCGTCTTACTGCACTAATACTGTCAAACACACAAGGTTAACGTATATAAACACAGTCGGTTATGTCTAAAGTGAAAGTAAAACCGTGTGTGTCTGTATATGAGATGCGAGCAGGTCGTGAACACTTGTCCTTAAAGGGACAGTTCACCTCTAAAATTATGTTAATAAAACAACAAAAGACAAAGAGAAAATGACTGCTCTTGAATAATTTTTTTAAACTTTAATACAGTCACTATTAATCAATGTATATTGTATACTGAAGACTGTAGTTTTAATTTTAGCCTACATTTATTAAATTAATTTTATACTTAAATGCTACTGTACATCTCTGAGCTGCCACTGCAAATCTTTATATATATTTATTTTATATTATACAATACACTGGGAATGTGCACAAGGTTTTTTTTTGTAAAGTTAAATTTAAGTAAGGTTTTTAAAGTCAGTACATTTTTAAAAGTAAATTAAAGAAAGAGTATTACAATAAAATCTTTTTCTCTGTAACCTTTTTCTGTTCCTGTCGCCTAAGAATAGAATAGCAAAAAACCGAACTGAAAACCGAGGTGTGTATTGAACCGTGGACTAACTGTATTGTTGCATCCCTAAACTACACAGTAAACAATGCTACAGAAATACTTACTATACACGGACAAAAATTGTGATAAACCTAACAGGACACCTGTATGGGACAGTTCGCGTGATTAACTGAGACACCGATGTTCGGCGGATACTGATCTTCTTCAACACCGATGCTCTCACTGTAGCAAATCCTGGAAGACACATTTAACACTGAATGAATGCGGCCGAACATCACTATAATACACACTTCTTCTGCAGTAAAGATTCACCTGATCACCACCTGAAGAGACGTCGAGCCAGACTTAGACGTCCTGATGGAAAAAGGGGAAAAAACCTTTAAATATCTCAAGAACACAAGTTAAAATAAACCAATTATCCTGAGGACATCTGAGGACGAGTAATCCGAATCAATATGAATCAAACACGAGAGTCATGCTAACCAAACACGAGAGTCATCTGAATCAATGTGAATTAAACACGAGAGTCATCCAAATCAACGTGAATCAAACACGAGAGCCATCCAAATGATTGTGAATCAATGCCATTCTAATAACTGTGAATCAAACACAGGTCAACAGAATCAATGGGAATCAAACACAGGTCATCAAAATCAGTGTGTATCAAACTCGAGAGTCATCCGAATCATCGTGAATCAAACATGAGAGTCCTCAGAATATGAATCAAACACGGAAGTCCTCCGAATCAATGTGAATCAACCACGAGAGTCATCCGAATCAATGTGAATCAAACATGAGAGTCCTCAGAATATGAATCAAACACGGAAGTCCTCCGAATCAATGTGAATCAACCACGAGAGTCATCCGAATCAATGTGAATCAAACATGAGAGTCCTCAGAATATGAATCAAACACGGAAGTCCTCCGAATCAATGTGAATCAACCACGAGAGTCATCCGAATCAATGTGAATCAAACATGAGAGTCCTCAGAATATGAATCAAAAACGAGAGTCCTCAGAATCAATGTGAATCAAACCCGGGTCATTAGAATCAATGTGAATCAAACATGAGAGTCCTCAGAATATGAATCAAAAACGAGAGTCCTCAGAATCAATGTGAATCAAACCCGGGTCATTAGAATCAATGTGAATCAATCACAAGAACAATTCAGAATCATTAAACATGTTTAAAACGCATTTGGCTCAGTTTTCTTCTTATTTGAATTCTGCATTGCATGTGTCACTCTTTTAGGAAAACAAGGTTACTGAATTTTTAAACATTTACATTTTAAAACCCCAAACACTGCAAAAAATGACTTTCTCCCTCAGTATTTTTGTGGTTTCACACAATATGGACACACCTCACTAAAAACAACAGCACAGCTCGGTCCGTTAGG